>NW_008795128.1:2820443-2824626 GCF_000699145.1 Aptenodytes forsteri
AGTGAGCGAGCGGCTGTGTGGTGCTCAGTTGCCGGCTGAGGTTAAACCACAACATCCTGATACTAGAGATTAATCCATAATGCTCACTACATCTGTAACTCATTTATTCAGCACTGGATAACTCTTTTTACCATAGTGCATGCAACACTGGTCCCAGGTTAGCATTCTCCAGCACTGGCTCAAATCTGTTTCTGCACTCCACAGTTCTAGACACTTCACTACCTTAAAGGATTAATTCCACAATGTAGCAGCTTTCAGTATTTGAGATTTTTTCTTTTGTTGCACACCTGTTATTTCCTTTTTGTACTTTCATTTCATTTTTATGCATATCAAACGTCTGCCTTTTTGTTTCTCTATGTGCAAATCCCACAAAGACAGAAATGAGAACTCCAGCAGTTTCCTAGGTCATTTTGTCCAGAGGCAATCTCATCCAAATATTGATGTCACTGGGCAGTTTGGGTTTGCTGTTTGGGAGAGCAATTCTTACATTTCTTCAGGGGATGAGAAGATATTCCAGACATTTCCATCACCCTCTATATGAGAGACAAACCGAGGTCAGAAAGAGAGAAGCTGGCAGCTGTATTAACACGTGTCATATTAATGGTTATACTGTTGCAATTGGTAAATGCCATCTGGTGAATAAAGACAAGCTACCCAGTAAGTTAAATTTTCAAAAGAAATCAAGTAAAACATAAGGGGGTATTTAATTAGTTATGTTTAACCTCTTAACTCTGCCATTTCTTTTTTCAGTCCAGTGTATTCTGGACAAAGCTCTGCAGTTTTTTCGTTGTTTGGGTTTTTTATTTGTTTTTTGGTTTTGATAATGTTTCCATTGACTGAACAGATTATTAAGCCAAAAAAAAAATCATTGAGATTAAAAGAAACAAAACAAAGAGCTGCATGTAGCAGAAGCAATACAAACAGTGAAAGGTGGAAGGAGAAACCTAAAAGAAAAGACAAGTGAAAATTAAAATAACAAGATACACATGCTACTTACCTTTTTGCATCTATATTGTATAACTTTCCTTGTTCTTGTGGTTTTGCATGTAGAATACCAGTCCATCTGGCAGAGCAACAAAACAAGAGCTGCATGTAGCAGAAGCAATACAAACAGTGAAAGGTGGAAGGAGAAACCTAAAAGAAAAGAAGTGAAAATTAAAATAACAAGATACACATGCTACTTACCTTTTTGCATCTATATTGTATATCTTTCCTTGTTCTTGTGGTTTTGCATGTAGAATACCAGTCCATCTGGCAGAGCTATATCTTCTCTTTTAGTGACTGATGTAATATAAAAGAAGCCACTCCCTCAAAATCAGTATTTTACAAAGTTTAAGACAGCTCTTGTTTCCACAACTTACAGCTTAAACTCTCGACATTTTTACCAAAATCCATGTAGGTTATTTTACAGTGTTTTCAAAACAAAGAGCTGCATGTAGCAGAAGCAATACAAACAGTGAAAGGTGGAAGGAGAAACCTAAAAGAAAAGACAAGTGAAAATTAAAATAACAAGATACACATGCTACTTACCTTTTTGCATCTATATTGTATAACTTTCCTTGTTCTTGTGTTTTTGCATGTAGAATACCAGTCCATCTGGCAGAGCTATATCTTCTCTTTTAGTGACTGATGTAATATAAAAGAAGCCACTCCCTCAAAATCAGTATTTTACAAAGTTTAAGACAGCTCTTGTTTCCACAACTTACAGCTTAAACTCTTGACATTTTTACCAAAATCCATGTAGGTTATTTTACAGTGTTTTACTGCCAGTAACTCTTTTTTAAATGACAGCTTATACAGTTATTGATGCTTGGCATGATCTTTAGAGAACTCATAGGAATTTTTCATGTTCATGGAAGAAAAGTATAGAAGACCAACTGCTGGCAATGAAACAAAACCAAAAAGTTCTTTTCAGGTTACTGACTTTACAGATTGCACCCATTCACTTGCTGTACCTTAACTCTATCCCCTGGGTCCATAGCAGCACATGTCCAGCAAAGGGTGAAAACACCCTCATTTCATCCTCTGGAAGTTGTATAGTTCAGGGCTCCATGGAAGGAGAAGTAAAGGCTATATATAGGTATGCACGGGTGCTGCACACAATGCTAATCAGCCAAATAAAGCTGCTGTATCAGTGAATAGGTGAGTCAGCAAAGCATCTGCAGAGAGAAAAGCAGGCACAACTGTTGCTTAGATACCACGGTTGCAACACAAAAAGTAATACAAATTGAGTTTATTAATGACTTACTGCAGCATATGTATAGTAAACATGGCATGTAGAACAAATAATGGACAACCTACATGTACAGCAAGTTAAGTCACATGGTGAAGCAGAGCAGGGCCGTAGGTGGGAGCTCTGAGGCCTGTCCTGATGGAAAAAATAGGCAGCAGTAGCAGATTAATAAAGAGCTGCTATGTGTTAATTTTGGTTTTGCTGTGAATGTGGCTGATGGAATTGGCTTGAGTTTTGCTGAAAAATTATGGGTTGTATCAGGTACAACTATCTGAATGTTAATATCCATGTACAGGAAACCATCCTAAACTCATTAATCCAGGCCTAGGACTTGCATGAACAATTGGATTTACTGAAAAGCATGCTTGTTTTAGTTGACTGGAAAGTGGTAAATGATTTCAGAGCTGGAACCATTTTTCAGCTGGAGACATTGTCATTTGCATTTGAAAATAAAGTTGTAAATAACACTGTACTTTGTGAGCCAATATGTGATATTATTTCCGTAATTGAAAATTTGGGAAATCTGCCTAACATCCTCAAGCAAGCTACTCCTGCTTAAAATAGATAGGGTTTTTTTCCAGTGCCAGAGATTGGAGAGTGAACTATTTTTCCTTGGATGGCTAGTGCAGACTATATGGATAGTAAAAACTTGACTTGCTTTTTTAGAAGAAAATTATTACTAAATAGTCTGAGGTCTTGAAAAACAGAACTAAGACTCTCCAGGTGTTTGTATTCTCTGACCTGACTTGCGTTTTGTTCATATTGAACAAGTGTTTTTATTTGAACAAAACATTTAACGTTTTGAAGTTCTCCTGACTGCTGACTTGTAAAATGGATAATGCTTTAATTGCATTACAGTTTTTAAAGAACATAGTGGAAGCCTTAAGCAAATTCTCCAGAGCAAGAGTAAGATACCTAACCCTGAACTTTAAATTCTCAATCTTGTCTAAGAGAAGGTATGCAAGAGTTTGAACAAGTAGCTCTTAGTTGCCAATTTATATATGGAAGCAGAAAGTATGGAGTCAAGGTGGGGCAGGGAGGTGGGGGTGGTGCAGCAGAGAGAGCATAGAAAAATGAAGGTTGTGGGAAAAGGGACATGGATATGGGAACAAGCTGAGCATCCTTGGACTAGAAGTGCAGTTGTTAATTATGTATGGAAGATTTATCTGGGTTGCAGTTTAACCATGTTGTGGATTCAGAGACACTACTTCAGACTCCATGAGGAGTCAGCTCAGGTCTATGGAGTTTGTTTGCTTTGATGCAGTGTGGTGCAAACAGAGCTGTGGAGTGGCCAGCTCAGCAGTGCAGGCACTTTTAGGCTGAGCTAAAAAGCCCAGATAGAGCTCAGCTAGCAATTGGTCTGAGCTCACTCTGTGTAAATCCTCTCAGGATTATGCCATGCTCCTTAGTATGTCCTGTCATACCTAGAATACCTAGCTTGTTCTAAGTATTTGCTACTGTGGCTAATGAAGATCTGATTGGCTACTCATTCAGTTAATTTGTTAGCTGTGAGTCACTATCTTCGAGGAAAAATATCTCCCAAGCTTAGAGAACTTGGTCATCCTTGTTTTAAATAACTGCTAAGTACTTGTCCTGGTTTCGGCAGGGACAGAGTTAATTTCCTCCCTAGTAGCTGGTACAGAGCTGTGTTTCGGATTTAGGGTGAGAACAATGTTAATAACACACCGATGTTTTAGTTGTTGCTAAACAACTGTTGTTTACACTAGTGTTGTTTACACTAGTCAAGGACTTTTCAGTTTTCCATGCTCTACCAACTGAGAAGGCTGGAGGTGCACCAGAAGCTGGGAGGGGGCACAGCCAGGACAGCTGACCCAAACTGGCCAAAGAGATATTGCACGCCATATGACGTCATGCTCAGTATATAAAGCTGGGGGAAGAAGAAGGAAGGGGGGGACGTTTGGAGTGATGGCGTTTGTCTTCCCAAGTAAC
>NW_008795128.1:2824662-2826845 GCF_000699145.1 Aptenodytes forsteri
ATGAATTCCTTGTTTTGCTTTGCTTGCGTGCGCAGCTTTTGCTTTACCTGTTAAACTGTCTTTATCTCAACCCATGAGTTTTCTCACTTTTACTCTTCTGATTCTCTCCCCCATCCCACTGGGGGGGAGTGAGCGAGCGGCTGTGTGGTGCTTAGTTGCTGGCTGAGGTTAAATGACGACAGTACTGCTTAGTAACTTTATGGCAAAGATTGGGTTTAAATCTGTTTCTCCAGAGTAAAGTTTTACTGCACAAATCATAAGACTATCTGTTTCTTTAGCCTCCTATTTCCAACACTGTCTGTCTGCCATTTTCTCTAACAAGTGTCGCACAGTGTCCCACATACAGTCATCCCTCCACTGCATAACCTTGCTTCATGTCCAGAGAGAAGGGCCTGAGAACAAAAAGTATAGGAGCAGAAGTTAATTTCATGTAATTTATAATGTCACTTTATATTGGGTGTAGGTGGCAAGGTTTTGCTAGTGGGGCAGAGAAATGCTGCAGGGGTGGCCTCTGTGGGAAGGCATCAGGGGCTGCCCTGTGCTGGACACAACCAGTTGCAGCCAGCTCCACAACAGACCCACCACAGGACACAGCTGAGCCCATCAGCCAAGCTGGTGGCACCTCTGTGAAAACATATTTAAGAAAGGGTATAAAACATTGAATAGAGAGAAGAGAAGGGAACAAAAAGAGTGAGGAACAACAGAGGGGACAACAAGGTCAGAGGAGGAAGCGGTGCTCCACGGCAGAGAAGGATATTCACTGCAGTCCATGGAGGACCCACACCAGAGCAGATATTTGCTGCAGCCTGTGAAGGACCTACACCAGAGCAGGTATTTTCTGCAGTCCAAGGAGGACCCACACCAGAGCAGATGGATATTCCTGAAGGAACTGCAGCCTGTGGAGATCACATGTCAGAGCACATGCTCACTTTTAACTAGTAGAAAAAAAATGGCACAGCTTTGCTTTGGTCCCAGGTAACAGTTTACGGAGAACCCATGCATTCTTAGGGATGAGGGCTTCAGGGCCTAACAATGACACTTTTAGGTTTATTTCAGTCACTTAGGAGCTCTATAGCCCATATTACCAGTAAAGTGGAAAGATTCTGACATTTGTTATGATTCCAGTTTTTTGACAGCAAGTTCAAGGCTGCAGTGTCTAATGATTGTATCACAAAAACATAAAGCTGGAAATTAAGTTTCAAGACTAGTTTCTAATTTTTTTAACCTCAAATACTTTCAAAGCTAAAGTTTGTCAGTCACAAGTTATTGTTGCTGCTGTTCATGAAATTGGGCTTTTTGAGAAGCAAAACAGTTACTGAAAAAAACAATTTTGAAGGTGAGGATTGCTTTTTAACCTTACCTTCAGTTCACACAAAGAAAAATCTTTTCTTTCTATCCTAAATATTTAATTATCTCTGTTGTGAAAGTGATCTTGTGCTGAATGTAGGTTAGAGAACCCTGCCAAAAAAATCAAGAAGAGTCAGAAATTGACCTGAAACTGAACTCTCCAAGTGAGAAACAAATCAATCTGTTAGAAGCCAAAGATAAGGCAGAACTTTGATGGAATCAGAAGAAAATCTATTTGTCTTCAGTGCTGTTGTTCAGGCTAGGAAAAATGAGACCTCAGCAGCCAGTACTTTCACGTGAAAAGAAGGCTAGAAATTTTCTTAGTCTCTTCAAAAGTAGGAGTGTGCTCGCTCTATCTCATTTACTTTGCTCTTAGAACTGAGATGTAGCGGGATCATGACTGAAACTCATACTCATCCATATATTTGAACTCATTATTTTTCTTTCCAGTAATAAATCCCTAGAACATGTGGTTCAGAGCTGTGGTTTGTATATGCAGGGGGAAGACACGAAAAGCCAAAGCTCAATTAGAGTTGAAACTGGCCAGTGTTGTGTCAGATGACAAGAAGGGCTTTTTAAAGTACGTTAATAGCAAGAGGAGGTCTAAAGAAAACATTGGACCGATACTTGTTGAAGATGGTCATCTGACTAATAGGGATGAAGGAGTAGCAGAGGCATTCAATGCTTTTTTTGCCTCAGTCTTTAATAATACTGGTGGTCCTTGGGCTGCCTGGTCCCCTGAGTCAGAGGACCACGAATGTGGGAACAGTGACTTTCCATTTGTGGACACTGAAATTGTAAGGGACCAGCTGTATCAGCTGAATGTTCATGGGGTC
>NW_008795128.1:2828328-2831099 GCF_000699145.1 Aptenodytes forsteri
TCTATTCTATTCTATTCTATTCTATTCTACTCTATTCTATTCTATTCTCTATTCTAACCTCTGACAAACAAACTGTACAGATCCCTGTAATCCCAGGGCCTGAAGGACTTCTTGATTCTTCATCCAGTGTCTTTAGCTCACAGTACTATATCTGATATTCCTGAGTTTACTAACTGGTCAGACCTAGTGGTCTATATGTGTGTCAGCAGCACAGTTCTTCATCTTGTTTGTATTCTAAGGGTTTACATGTAACTTCATGATTAATTTACATATAACACCAGCACTAAATACTCCCATTTTCTACCATTTGCTGCCCTACTGCTCAGTCCTGTATGTCATTCTAGTTGTATCCATTTCTGTCCTTCTGTCTTCACATGATCACATCCCTAACTATTTCTGGCCAACATTCCCCATTTCTTTTGGTGCAGACAGTGTAAATTGCAGATAGTCCCATACGCCACCAGTAATAGTTGGACTGAGATTGGCTCCTTTAGCTTTTGTCTGTACCAAATACTAAGTTGTCTATTCCAGGAAACCTTTTTTCCTTCCCTAACCTGGATTCTTCTTTTATTCATTATTATATAATGTGCTTTCTTTAAAATATACAGGTAGGATATAAGTACATTGAGCACATATAAGACTAGCATTGAGCCAAGGGCAGGATTGTTCCATGTTAAGAGGCAATCACACCTCTCTTTATAGAGCAGAAGTTCAAATAAATTTATTTTTTGATCAGGTTTGCAACATTTCATAATAGGCTAATAGTATATTTTGCAGTACTAGAAATATGCGCACAGGAAGGGCATAGTCTAAAAAAAGGCAATTGTAATGAAATTGCCAAGTATAGACCCAATTTATCTTTGATTTGTTTGGAGTTTAACCTTGGATGTATTTGGCCTTTTGGGGTCCAAGTGAGGGTGGTATAAACAAAAAAGCACTCATGATGGAGTCTGACATACTGACCACAGTGTGATGCTGGATGGGGAAGTTTCCAGAGAGACTCCCATAATCTCACCAAGTTTGAAATGACATCAAGGATAAACCCCTGCAGATGGCAGCAGTGCTTTAAACTTCAGCACCACAGCACAGTGCTTGGTATAGTCTGAGCCAGAACCTCTTACTGAAGACACTTACTGATTTCCATAGACTGTTACAGTGACATGTTTTGCTAGTAGTCAGCATGTTAGTGATGTTGGGTTTTTTTCAGTTTAAAGAGAAAAGTTTTAATACTGGTCAAGTAGCAGAGGGATGTTTTTGAGCCTTGTGGAATTCCTCCGAGTTCCCAGTGCAGATATCTCTTACCCCTCTGTTTCAAATATTGCAGGTCAGGGAGTTTTTACAAAATATTTTGCATCCTTCAGGCTTGCAGCAAGAATTTGACCTAGCTGACTTGGCATAGCACAGCACACTAATACTTCTACAACAACCAGTTCAGTTGTAGCAAAATTTAAGCGACTATTAAAAAAAATCCTTCAGGTGGCAAATACCTAGTTCTAAGGACACTGCATCAGAAACAGAATAAACAGATGGGTCCAAATACCTGAAAAGATATCCCTGCTAATCTGCTTGGATATGAAATATTATTTCCCTTCCTTTTACTAGCTCTGTCAACCTAAGCTGATTTCTTGAGCCTGTCAGGCTGCATAGGCTCTTTCTTCCTTGCTCTTATCTCCTTTTTCTCCTTTTCTCGCTAATGCTAATCCATCTTGTAATTTGTATTACCCATCTTTACATCTTCATTATTTCTTCGCACTTGCTAACATTCCGTTTTACTAAGGTAGAAACAATCCAGAAGAATAATGATCAAAAGGAACCTTATGCAGGTAAACCTATCTTTATACTGTCTTTATTTTGTAGTAGTCCCTCTACATTTAAGGAAGACTTTAGTACCTACAATATTTGTGCTGCACTTAAATATTTTGGGTGTTCCTCCTTTATCTTCAAGGAAGAAGCTACTGTTTTCACTAGCATTGCTTTATCTCTGTGCTTATATTGTAATTTATTCAGGACAATGACAGTGCCTTCTTACTTTACGTACAAAGTCTCTGCATATCATGCTTGACTGAATGACTGATTGTTAGCAAATGGCTGCCTATTTTGACACAGTTTCCTAGCTGGGTTCCTCAAAAAGATGCAGTATGAAATAGTTTACTGGCAGCCTAAGTAAGCATAGTCTATGAAGCTTGAACATGTTTTTGATTCCAAGGTGTAGATGTCTCAAGAGCAATTTTGAAGCACATGGGTAGGACAGCTCTGTTGGGTTGTTCAGAAGACTTATTTCTCCAAGACAGTAAACTTTTGCCTTCTGCTAAAATCTGCTCAATATATAGCTAAATACCTTCAAATTCAGTCCGCATGGGATTTTTGTTAGTGCTCCATTTCCTGTACTGTAATTTTGTATAGTGTTACTGGGTGCTAAAAATTATTGTGTTTTAACAGTAGGGAAAACAATCCCTGTAAAGCCTTTGGGATATTTCAAGATGAAAGGTGTTATGTAAATTGTTGACAGTTTTACTCTTTCATATACTGTGAACAGATGAAAAACAGCAAGGGAATGGCAGTTACCTCTCAATATAATATAAAACTTGTCTTAGGTAGGACCGTTCTGTTTACTGAACATTTCATTCACTCCCAGTGGAAAAACAATGGTGGCATTTGCTGTTTTCATAACAACCCAAAGAGGATGCTGTGTCTCTGACTGGCTGGCTACCACGTGACAGCAAAATAGCAAAGTAGTAATGTGAGAAACAACTCTGCTGAAAATAACTTCA
>NW_008795128.1:2831339-2835276 GCF_000699145.1 Aptenodytes forsteri
CCCTCTCCGCTTGGGGGGGGTTCCCTGCCATGACTCTCTTGGGCATTCCCACTTTCTTTTTTTTTACTGCTTACTGCAAATAAGAGGACAGGATAAAGGGGAAGGGAGAAGCTGTTGAAAGAAATCTGCCATCTGCCAACTAAACTACTGAATAAATAGGATATTAATGGAAAAAAAAAAAAAAAGGAGCTCAGCTGCCTAAAATACTGGAATCCTGGGATTCAGACACTTAGAAAATTGTTTCCAGTTTGTTTCTGTTCAGTGAGAGAGAGTGAGAGAGAGAGAGAGAGTATAACACTGCACCATATCATAGCCACTTTGTTGGAAAGTTAGCAGTCAGAATGGCCAGGAAGAAATGAACAAAAGCAAGAGTAACAGTAGCTGTGCTTGGAAGTCTACACAGACCTGGCAGTGTGACCCAACAGAAGACATCACTAACACCTCTGAGCAACAGGTATCAACTATCATCACTGAAGTACGTGGATTCATTCCTACTATAGGTCTGTTTCCCCTACAGCAAATCCCTTCTCCCATAGTGGTAGATTACTGCCATGACTCTCTTGGGCATTCCCACTTTCTTTTTTTTTACTGCAAAAGCAGCATAAGAGGACAGGATAAAGGGGAAGGGAGAAGCTGTTGAAAGAAATCTGCCATTATGTGACTAAACTACTGAATAAATAGGATATTAATGGAAAAAAAAAAAAAAAGGAGCTCAGCTGCCTAAAATACTGGAATCCTGGGATTCAGACACTTAGAAAATTGTTTCCAGTTTGTTTCTGTTCAGTGAGAGAGAGTGAGAGAGAGAGAGAGAGTATAACACTGCACCATATCATAGCCACTTTGTTGGAAAGTTAGCAGTCAGAATGGCCAGGAAGAAATGAACAAAAGCAAGAGTAACAGTAGCTGTGCTTGGAAGTCTACACAGACCTGGCAGTGTGACCCAACAGAAGACATCACTAACACCTCTGAGCAACAGGTAATGTGTGGGCAAACCTGAATACTCTCCCACTAATCAGTCTATTAGTATGAAATCAGATGAACCATAAAATTTGAGACCCCTGCAAAATAAAAACATACTGTGATCAAGAAATCAAACAACAGCTGCCAGAGCTGAAAACTGGTCACAGTTTACAGTAAAGGTAAAAACCCTTTTAAACTGCCAAGGGTGGAAATAGCAGACAAGGAGTCTAGTTAGACTGGGTAGTTCTACACTGTGGACTTGAGTAGACCAGTACAAAGAGTAACAAAAAATTCATGATGCATCAAAGTAACAACAGCAGTCATTCAAGAGGAAACACAATTAGCTTCCACTGCCTCTGAACAAAGAGTTTCACTTAATTCTGAGGAAATGAAAAACCTTGCAAGTGTACCCAGTAGCAATGCAAGATCTGAAGGTATTAATTTGAGACCACCTGTCAGTGTGGGCAAGAGTGATTAAGCACAGAAAGATCTGAGACTGCCTTTGAAAAGCTTTAGCAGTCAAATTTTGCAGCCAGGTGTTTGTGTACAGGTGTGTACTTATATATATATATTTGTGTGTATATACTTACACATAAATATATAGAGATATTTTATCCTTATTGGGTATTTTGCAGAATAACTGGGAGCAGCCTCAAAAGGCATCACACTCAAAGTTGAGATCAAGAAATAAAGAAGCAGAATAGGGGTATAATATCAGGGTGTAGATTTTTACCTGGCATTTTCAAAATTATGAAAAGAGCCTCCCAGATTGCAATGGTGACTGGCTCAGACAGGTATACCAGCTCAGAAGCAGAAATTAATGTGCACAGCAACAGATAATTTGAAAATTATTTGTGGGCAAGGAAACAACACTATTGGCAGCTTGGTGGTTTGGGGCTTCTTTTAAATGACTGCGAGTATTTAGAATTTATTCCTGGGGAACTGTGTGGAAAATTACTTTTTGTTTGGTGAGGCAGTCCCGGAACTGATTTCACAGCCAGGGGATAGCCTGTCTTAATAATAAGAAAGAAAATCCATTGAGGAAGTTGTTTTCAGTGTACATTTCCAAGCCAAGAGACAGGTGACCCTGATAGGGTCCATATAGAATGCTACAAAAGCTGTAATGTAAATATTGTTAAATGGAATGGCGTGTCCAGGGGACAGTTAAACTTTCTGAAAGGGCATATGACTTCTCACTAAATACAGAATTACAAAGAAATTACTGGACTGTTGGCCTAATGTGCACTTATATCTTCTCAAAGTTTCTGAGTTTGCGTTTCCAGAGTTTTGATGAATTCACTACTGAGACAGAAGCAGCTGGATCCAAAGAAGAACCTGTCTCCAAATGCTGTCCAAGTTTGGTAATGTTCACACTTAGAAATCCGATGTAGACCCAAACTTGTATTTTGGAAGCTGTTATCTGTCAAGTTGAAGAGAACAAGGTTTGTCTGAACCACATAGTTGAACTGCTGCTTTGGTATAGCACTGAGCACTGGTATGGCCTACATCTTTCTTGACTCGCATTAGCATTGCTAGGATACTTAAATACTTAATGGAAAGCACATATTATGCCACACTTTCTGAAGAAAAAAAATGTTGGCATATAAGAAAAAGTGGACAGGCTGAGAAACAATTTAAATAAAATGAATGACTGAGCAGAAATAAATTTGGAAAAAAGTATTCAGCATGCCAAAGTGACAGTTAATACCGGGTTAAACTGAGAGTTATTTAAAAGAAATCTGGTGGGAGGAAAACTGCTGCAGGTCTTGGAATGCCAAACCTGACACAGAAATGAGCTGATACTGGGGATTCCTCAGGAAGAAGCTACTTTATAACTGGGGGACTGATGCAGTTCTGCCTTGTGCCACGTATATTCAGGTTTACTGCTGCAGGCATGTACAGAAGGTTTCCAAATATTAAAAGATTGCGTCTTCCATCAGCACTTTGCAAAAAAGGAAAAATGGATAATGTGGCCTGGTGCAG
The DNA here is from genome assembly GCF_000699145.1 of Aptenodytes forsteri. Lineage (NCBI taxonomy): Eukaryota > Metazoa > Chordata > Aves > Sphenisciformes > Spheniscidae > Aptenodytes > Aptenodytes forsteri. The sequence goes on from NW_008795128.1 coordinate 2,834,283, forward strand.
GAAAGGCATAGGCATGAAGTTACAGAGCCACTGAGAAAGAAATGGGGAACAAGGTCCTGTAAGCCACCAGATGTAAAACATGGTATTTTTTTTCTTCTTAAAATGCCATCCCCAGTGGAGTCTAGTACATTGGGCTATGCCTGGTCACTCACAAGCAGCAGAGACACTGCTGCTCTCCACCTCCTTCCTTCTCCACTGATCAATCAAAAGAAATGAAAGCAGGGAGAGGGCAGGTCTAACCCAAACACTTCTGGACACTGACAGTATGTATTGTATCTTTCTCAATTGAGTTAATATCGATCTTTTAGTGAATGAGATTTTAGTGAAGAGCTTCACATAAAGTTTTTCTTGCACAGAGCAAAACTTGGGATTTAGGTTTGGTGAAAGCATGGGTATTTCTGTGTGGAACTGAGAAATGTTGGCATCTTGTCCCCTATCTGAAGTGAGTTTGACTATCCTGAAGGCAGATAATATTTTTAATTAAAATGTTATATTGCGTTATAATAGATACTATGTTGAACCCTTAAACAAAACTGTCTGTTTCCCTGCTGACCTATCACGTTCTCACTGATGTATTCTTACAGTTTTGCCCCAGGAGGTGCTGGTTTTCGTTATGATGCTAGTAAGAAAGGCACTCAGACTCTGTAAAGTATCTCTTAAAACGTCATTTATTTGAGCTAACACAATAAAGAAAGAGAGGATCGTATAGATAATTTTACATCCCTTCAGATGCTGGGAACCCTGAGTTGCATGGCATCAACAGGCCTCCGATCAGGGAGCAGCACGCTGTGCAGATCCCATCCATGGAAAGGTTATCCAGCATTTTGGTCTTTTGAGCTCTACAGGATTTTCTTAAAAGAAAACAACTCTATTCACCATTTCTACTGTCAAACAAAAGTTCACATGAGAACTTCTTGTTGCAGTTTTAGATAAAGGCAGGGACACGCAGGTGGTGTAGCCACTGTTACCGCGTGGGGGCTGCCTCCAGGGCCCT
>NW_008795128.1:2835858-2864150 GCF_000699145.1 Aptenodytes forsteri
TTGCAATGGTGTTTTGCACTGGGAGGTGCTGGTTTGTTCTGATCCTAGTAAGAAAGGCACTCAGACTCTGTAAAGTATCTCTTAAAACGTCATTTATTTGAGGCTAACACAAAAAGAAAGAGAGGATCGTATAGATAATTTTACATCCCTTCAGATGCTGGGAACCCTGAGTTGCATGGCATCAACAGGCCTCCGATCAGGGAGCAGCACGCTGTGCAGATCCCATCCATGGAAAGGTTATCCAGCATTTTGGTCTTTTGAGCTCTACAGGATTTTCTTAAAAGAAAACAACTCTATTCACCATTTCTACTGTCAAACAAAAGTTCACATGAGAACTTCTTGTTGCAGTTTTAGATAAAGGCAGGGACACGCAGGTGGTGTAGCCACTGTTACCGCGTGGGAGCTGCCTCCAGGCCCCTCTGCTGCCGTTAGCTGACTGAGTTTTTCCTGTGGCCCAGGAACATGCACAGCACGACACTGTCCTGAAGGCCAAGCTGTAAGTGGAAGGTAGCACAACACAGGCCTGCGCCTACTTGGGTTACCTGTGAAGTGGTGTACAATGGTCTTCTGGTTCTGATCATTCTGCTTAGGATAATTCAAAGAACAGCTAATTACATACTTCCTCTCTAATACATCTCATCCTTTTCTCTCATTTTCAGGGACTTAGCTATCGTTGTGAACATGCAGATTTCTTCTTTGTTTAACAAGGCTTTAGAACAATTGCAGTAGGCAGGCTCTTGAAGAATTAATTCCAGGTTTTACAGTGTATGCGGTGCAAGTCTGGACAGTTCAGAATTTTAGTCAGTCTAGGAAAGCTTCCAGTATGGCTGAATTCTAAAGACATAGCAGATTTAGCTTAATACTGAATCTTAGTAATTAATCTTAGTCAAGGGTGCGATATGGCCCTCAGACAAACTGACACCCAATACTGTTTCATGCAAGTGCTATAGAAATTTTTTTTCTGATAACCTTTCTAGGTTTGTTTCAGCTTGTTTATATTGTATTAGAATGTGTTAAACTGCAAAGACTCCTTTCAGTTTCTGGTACCTCAGGCTCAAGTATACCTAATGAAATGGAAACAGTGCTGAAGTAAAACATGAAAATGTATCACTTGCAGTTCAGTTCAGATTTGGGGTCAAAATAGTAACTGTGTTAGAAGCCAAGTGGCCCAGAAAAGGTGATTAGTCCATTTTTGTTCACATGGAACGCCCAAACACTGCCAGAGGTTAATCACAAAGTCTAGGCCTAAGATGAGTTTTACTGCTCCCAATGTGCAGTACTGATTACAATAGCTGCTCTTCTTCCCAACAAAAATTATCATGCATACAATGAAATTGTCCATAAGTAATAAAAGAATGTAAAATATTCAGAAATCCCAGAGTCTTGCCTTCTTTTTTCTTCCCTGCTCTTTTACCTGTTATTTTTCTTTAAATCTGACTTCTTTAACCTTGCAAAGATGAGTAAAACCTTTGTTCTTCTTTGACAGTATCTACACATTCCTGTTTCTGGCTTCCAAGCTTTATATCTTTGATATTTGTTTTTATCTGCCTGACCACCTGTCTCAATGAAAACTAAGCTGTTCTTCTTTTCCACAGTCCTTTGGTGTCTTCTTCCTTATCAGATGGCAAAGATTTTACTATGCCTTTTCACTGCCCAGATGCACTAGATAAGCCCTTCATATTGTTCCAATTCTATCTTTTTGACTTTTTACTCTTTCTGCAGCAAATTTTTCTTCCTTCAGTCCTTCAAATCTTTCCAAGAAACAGTAGATAGACTTTGAGGAATTGTTGTCCAGGTTTATACTACTCTCCATTTCCTATCAGCATCTCATTTACTAAAATACTTGATGTATTTTATTGCAGCTATCAGATTGTGAGTTGTTGGTGCCAAGGAATTGAATCTGATTTCATGTGAAAATCGACAGGATGAGACAACTAGTTATGCAATCAAAAAGGGACATTTCTAAAACTGAGCTTTACTTAGGTTTTGGGGTTTTTTTACCTTCACAGGTTTTAACAGAAAAGGTGAAAGTGCAACAAAACCACAAAACCGATCACAAAACATTTGATTTCTTACAGTCCAGGCTCTAAACACTAGGTTCAGAGCCATGCTGCCACTGACATGTCTTTCTGCCCTTTAATTACCAGTTTCTGGGGTATCTTATTTATTAAGCTTCTGAGATCCTAACTGTGTGCTTAATCTTCAGCCATATCTTATTATTTCAGTCAATTCCTCTCCCACAGCAGTGCAGGAAGGAGTTGTTTGCTGAAAACTAGGCACACCTTTGTATCCTATTGCAGTTCTGTGTTACTGCAGTACATATAAAATATACGGTCAATACATACATAATGGTTCTTAGTTATTTTAGGTTATTTGCTTTCTTCAGAGGTAAATTGGCAGTGTTCATCTTCCTTGTTTAACGATACCTTCCTCAGTGAGAAGATTCCAAGAAATAAGAGCACTAGAGAGGCTGTGTCTCCATCAAAAATTGTTTGCTAAAATTTCCTAACCATGCTAGAAGCTTGTCTACAAGCTTCAGCTTACCACACAGACATTCTGGAATAACTCCTGGTGGGAGTCTGGGCTTGCAATAGCTCTTGGCTCATACTGGAATAATTATTCACTGATGCCCATTTTAATAATTTTAAGTATAGGCAAGCCAGTATAGTAGCTCAGCCAGAAGCATCAGAGGTAAAAGTGGTAGAATAAACAGAGTGCTGACAGTTGCTGATGCTTTACATATGGGGTCATTTAGCCCTACTTTCAACTACTTTGCTTTAAATGTTAGTTACTGCCTGCAGCACTGCTTACAGTAATGCTCTCTTCTTTGAGGTTAACTGCTGGTAGCAACAATGGAAAATTTTAGTTGAAAAAAATATCATTAGAGACAGAAAGAAGAAAAGCAGTTTAAAGGAATTACAGTAATACTTCCTACTTCCATTGAAATGTCATAATTTGGCAGTCAGGTTTCTACAGAGTAGCAAGTATTTAAATTCACAGTTCCTGTGTAACCTGAGCTTCTGTTTAAAAGGAAAGAGAACAATCCTCTGAGTCCAGTCTGTCTACAAGATATTTTCAGTATAAATACTTGATGCAAATGATATCCCCCTAAATGGCTTCTGGTCCCTCTGACCTGTGGAAAAATTTCTTCTTAAACCTCAGTTTGAGGAGGAGTTTAACCTCAAGTTTGTGAGCTAAACATCAAACATCTGAGAAACTACTACTAGTACAACATCAGTTTAGAATTGTCAGTGCTTCAGGAAAAGGTAAAAAAGACACTGCTTCAAGGAGGTGAATTATCCAGCCAGCCAGAAAATGGCCATCCTGGGGCTATCCATCCACGGCCACAAGGGACTGGATCAACTGGATCAAGGGACTGGAGCAACTTTCATATAAGGAAGGGGGCTGGGATTGTTTAGCCTGGAGAAGAGAAGGCTCAAGGAACATCTTACCAAAATGTACAAATATCTAATGGATTGGTGTAAAAAGGATGGACCCAGGCTCTTCTTAGCGGTGCCCAGTGACAAGAAACAATGAGCACAAACTGTAAGACAGGAAAAGAAAGCACTTTTTTACTGTGGTTGAACATTGGAACAGGTTGCCCAGAGAGGCTGTGCAGTCTCCATCCTTGGAGATATTAAAAACTCAACTGGATGCAGTCTTGGGCAACCTGCTGTAGCTCACCCTGCTTCAGCAGGGGGGATTGGACTAGACAATCCCCAGAGGTCTCTTCCAACCTCAGTTATTCTGTGATTCTGTGAAAAATAATCCTTACTGACTTCTTAGGCAAGGAACAGAGATCCAGAAACTTGAACAAACATTTTGCTGATAGGGTAGAAACAAGCATAATCAACAAAGAGTAATCAACTCTTTAAACAACACCTCTGGTGGAGGAAGAGGTTTTATGGCTTTATGCCTAGAAGATACATTCTTCTGAACTGTGTTCTCTTTTTGCACATATCAGTTCCCACCACATCTTCAACTGAAAAAAAATTCCCCACAACTTTTTAAACGGCATCCACTTGCTTCCATTATATGTCAGCTTCACGTATTCCAAAAGCGCTGCCAAATAACTATTTCTCAGTTAACCACTGAGACCTCAGCTTCCATCCTCCTGCCTGATCCTGCATGTTGTAGTGTGAATGTTTCTTGGTCCTTAGAGTCCTTTCTAACAGCTTGCATTTTAAGTCTAGAACCTGCTGTGCTCTTCCCTGTATTATATATACTCCCATGTTCCTTAACCACTGAATCTATCCAGAGACTGTTGTGTAGAATTTGGCAGGGGAAGTACCACACATTTGTCACTGGCATCACAAAAGAGCTGTCTCTTTCCCTTGAGTGCTGTGTCTCCAAGTGACACAGCCTTCTGCAGACCATTAGCAGAGATCTCAACTTTTGGAAGGGTATTGTTAATGGAAGAGCATAGCCTTACTGGGCATTTCTGTCAGTTTTGCCCCCTTTCTAGCTTGATAGCTTTCTGCCAAGAGATTTTCAGCCTTCTTAGGAGCATGCAGCTGCTAGCCTGAAGATGAAATTCTATGATGCCCTTTAAGTCTTGTCACTGTACCTTCCCATCTCCCTGAACTCTTCCAGTTCAGCAAATGTAGACTCAAGGGACAATGATTTGTCACTGAGGCCCTCAAGCTGTCTGTGCTGTGTGCCTGTTTATGTCACTTGCCAATGGAGCAAGTTATGATATAAGCAGCATTTAGGGATTTTGTAATTTTCTCAGGAGGTGAGCACTGAGAATCCCATAACTTTCTCCATCCACAGATGAACTTGCACTCCAGCTGAACTCTTCTTGTCTTTTCATGCCTAACTTTGTTCTGGTCCTCATACTGGACAGCAGTTCTGCTTGCTCAACACTTTCGATATGATTGTCACGGCTAATACTGTGCTGTGATGATGAACACTGCAGTGAATGAATACTTGTCAAAAATACAGTACAGCAAGTCTATCTTGATCAAAATTAGGATTAACAAGTATTTCATTTCAAAACCTCATAATTTCAGTTAGGCTTTGAATAGAATAGGAACAAAAGGAGAACATTTTTGGTACTAATAAGGGTGGCAGCATAGTGAAAGCTTGGAGTAGGAAGGAAGGTTGGTACAGCCGGAAAGTCTGTACTCATGGTAAGTTTACTAAAAGTTTTAATGGGTCTTATGCCAATAATGAGCTTATAAAGTATGAGACTTGTACCTTGCAATGTAATGTGTTACCCAAGTGCATTGATTTCCTTTCAGTTTCAAGGTGTCAAGAATTTTTAATGTAATGGGATTGTTTGCAGGCTGTGCAAGTCCTCTGTGAGAGAGGAAAAGGTTGTGACTGCACCAAATGTGAATTATTCAGTGTAAACACATTTTTGTGCAAAGGAAACCTAAGTAGTCACTCTGCCACTCAGTGTTTTCTTCTTCTTGTAGCAGAGATTCACTGATTCCTGTATTTTAAGTCTCTTTAAAGGATAACACTTACCTGCTTTGTTATTGCCCTTTAATGATGCTAAGGTTATTCTGGAAGACAAAAGCAATAAGGACTTTAGTTGCTTGCTCAGACAGCTATCTCACATTTCCATCCCACTCAAGGCTGTCAGGAGAGGTATCTTTTTAGCAACTTGTATGAATATTCTACCATTTAAAAATGTCCAGCACATAGCCCGGTAGCTGCACAATCTGATTTAATGAGAGAGACTTCTGACTGGAAGTAATTCATCCCCATACAGGTTTTTCTCTGACTTTTTTTTAACCTCTCTCCGCAAGAGGATTCTCCATTTAATTATTGGGTTTTGTCATGTTTCTACTTGATCTCCTACAGAGCATGGTGGGATGCAGTAACAGCTGTTGGAGGAACAATTGAGGAAGTCCATTATGTTGTTCTTTGGTCAGCAGCTAGTCGAGAGCATACCAGTGAAACACTCACTGTTACACTATTGTTTCAGATCTCATAATTCTAAGGGCTGAGATGGAGTGGGAGAGAGAAAGGGAGAAGGAGAAAATAGACCATGAAAGGCAAAGAACAAGCTGGGGAAAGATCTTGATCTTCCCTACCCTACATTCAAGAAGAAAGACAATCACTGTAAAACACACCATTTTGTACCATAGGAAACCTTACTGAGAATCACAGGGATAGCCAGAAGAAAAGAGACAAATTCTCTAAACTCCAGAAGATGGAGAATGCAAAGTATCTCTGTCCGGTCTCTAGGTGATGTTCTCAGATGGTCTTTGTGGAGATATTCTGTCCCCAGGATATCTCCAAAGTTTGGTACAAAGTGCAATCTTTGTCATAGAAACCAGGGAAAAGTGAGACTTAGCTAATTAACAAGTTCTGCGCCTGATTAATGAAGGATTATTCCCTATCACAATTTCCACTATTTTTTTGTCTTATTGTACATTTTTAATGAATCCAAAATTCCTCTCTATTTCTGAAGGAATATTCCATGTTCACTGATTAAAATATGAAGATGTTTCTCCAAAGAGTAAACCTAAATTTTCCTGCTGTTAATTTTATCTCAATATCTCTCAGTACTCAGAAATATTAGACACAAATTCTAGAACATAAGACCTGATAACTGCAGAATTCATTGCTAATTTCTATAGACTCACCTGTTTCTGGACACAGATCAAGTAAATTCAAGGACAGAACTGTATACTCACACCAAGAGAATTTGAGTAATAGATAAATTCAGTATTCCCCACATTTATATGGATGATAAGTGCAGTACATCTTCATTTAAGAATGTTTCTTATTTGTACATAACAAAAAGTTCAGTCAGCAATATAAAATAGCTCTGTAGAAACTAAATGTAAAGCTGCAGTATTCACAGTTGAGCAGGAGACATTCCTACTGCTACATAAAGGATGGGCTGAAGTACAGGAAGCCTACACGTTGCTCAAGCTTTGGCACAGAAGGGATGCTAGCACCTTTTTTGCCATTGAATTACAAAAGTGTGGAAATAACATTTCTGTGGCAGCATAAAATCTGAAGTTGTTCATTAATGCTTGATCCCTACACAACCGCTGAGCTGTCTGGCAGTATACATTTGACCTTGGTTTGGCCAGAGAACACAACAGTGCTTGTGCCAGCTCTATATCTTATGATGGCTTTATCTTGTTAGAGAGCTACATGACCTGATCTGGCATACACTTACCGGAATAAAGTCCTCCCTATAAATAATACGACCAAATATAAACCAGCAGAATGAGATGGAGTAACCTAGCTGCAGTGAACCGAGGTGGGAGTCATAAGTTGAGGTAGTTACAGTTGAGGCTGCTGCAGCCTGCTGTTGCCTGCAGCTCCCTTTCCCCATGCTACAGGAGCCTACTATCCCTTCAGATTTGCGACCAAAGCCACATGTGTATTTGCACCCTAACCTAGTTCAAATTGAGGGATCCAATGTTAAACATGTTTATGCTAGCCTGGATCATTATAACAGAAGTAGGTAAGGGAAGCAGTAATACTGGCAGTTCTCAAAGGATGGCAATCTAAACAAGAATATATGTAAAACAGTATAGTATTTACTTTTAACTGAGACCTAATTGGATGTCATGTAGAAAAGGAAGTGTGGCAAAAGATTAAGAAAGAACAGGAACTGAAGAAATCACTGTGTTAAATCACAGTGCCTCAGTAAGTTGTGTTGCAATGTGGCAGAGGAAGATTTGTTTAATAAGACTAATTTCTATCTACTTTTATTTTTTAAATTGGTAGATTCTTTGCATCTTAGCTATGGAGGTTCTAGGATAAAAGTAGAAATATAAGTCGAAGGTTACAGATGTCAGAAAAAGATTGTGACATACTAACTTATAGGGACAGGGTAATTCTACAGTTTTCTGAATGTCCTGATAAACAGGGTCCTCTTGAGCTCAGAATTTAATACAGCAGAATAGGATACAGTAACTTTTGGAGCCAAGAATGTAGGACAGACTACTAGAATGAGAAGCACTGTTTTGGAAAGCAGTGAATGACGTGATTCAGGATTATGCAGTATAACCCAAAGGAGGCAAAAATCTATTGTGTAATGTATCTAGAGTGGAATATCCAGCATAAGTAGGGTGTTGTTAGTATCACAAAAAGTGACAAAAGAAAATGAATACATTAGAGGTGGCTTGCCTGGGTTGTATATGTATGATCTTAGGATAAGAGGGCTCTTCAATCTACCAGACAAAGCTATACTGAAGACAGAAATTAGACTCAAATTTTTACTAAAAACATTAATTAACTGCTGGAACAACTTCTTTATGAATGTGCTAAATTCATCTCCTTGAAGTCTAAATAAAGGCAAGATCTGTTCATAGAAGATACATCCAGCTCTGCTGGAGGATATAGGTTTTATAAAGGAATCAATTGATAAAATTCAGTGGTCCATGCTCGGCAAAGTCTGGTGAGATTATTGCAAAGGTCTTCTGGCCTGAAAAACTACAGCACTTCTTGGGGGATTTTAACTACAGAGCCACAGAAAAACCATGTTTGTGTGAAGAATTCTGAATGACACAGCTGTATGGATTTTGTTTTCTGTGATGCATGCACATAAGATAGATGAGTTATTGACACTCATCTCTGAAACAGAACTAAATGTGCTGATTGAATTGGTGTTTAGACAATGCTTGCTTTAACTTCCAATCAAGAAAAGACCTGCCTTTGTTGCAGTCGGGCTTCTAATACAGGTTACTCAGAGGAGGTATGCAAAGTAGTATAAAAGGTATTTTAGCACTGGAGAATGTTATCTGAAAATGAGTCCATGTTTGTTTTTTTGTTTTTTTTTTTTTACTTATTTCAGCAATATGTTAGGTATATCTATCACATTACACCAGTAAAGGAAACTTACTAAGGAAAATAATTCTTAATGTAGCTTCATTCATTCAGTTTTGGCAGAAGATTCAGATTTTTCCTTTAGTAAAGAACATGTGCTTTTTATTACAACAGAAGACAATTTGTCTCTCAAAAGTGAAAAAAACAGGAGTAAACTTCTGCTTAAATAAAATTGAAACAAACAGACCTGCCTTTGTTGCAGTCGGGCTTCTAATACAGGTTACTCAGAGGAGGTATGCAAAGTAGTATAAAAGGTATTTTAGCACTGGAGAATGTTATCTGAAAATGAGTCCATGTTTGTTTTTTTGTTTTTTTTTTTTTACTTATTTCAGCAATATGTTAGGTATATCTATCACATTACACCAGTAAAGGAAACTTACTAAGGAAAATAATTCTTAATGTAGCTTCATTCATTCAGTTTTGGCAGAAGATTCAGATTTTTCCTTTTGTAAAGAACATGTGCTTTTTATTACAACAGAAGACAACTTGTGTCTCAAAAGTGAAAAAAACAGGAGTAAACTTCTGATAAAATAAAATTGAAACAAACAGAAATCTCTTTTCTTGTTGCTATTTAACTTCGTGCAGTGAAGATACATACACAAATGGAGAAAGGCTGTTGAACTAGAATTCAATAGCATCTCACAAAAGTCTGTTGAGTACTATATTGTATTCAGTGTTTTAAAAATTAATTCTTAGGAGTGAAAATTTTATGTCAGTTTTCATGCTACATATCAGAAAAACAACAAAACTGTTCCTGGAATTCAGTTTTGTATATTCATTTCAGTGAATATGTGATGCTTTCTACTCTTGAGTTATCCAACCATTGCCAGAAAAATGCAAAATGCTTGCAGTATCAGTGGAGGAATAAGAAATAGGATACAAACTACTTAGCAAAGGTTGAAACGGTAGATTCTACTGAATAGGTTTAAGAAAAGGAAATTGTCTTCTTTGGTATTCACATAAGCAGCTACCATCATAATCTGAAAGCAACTGGATGGGTCAGAAAAACTAAAAAAATTTTAGAGACTTTTAACTTCAGGTTAGTGACTTCAACCTGTATCAGGTGAATGGTAAGATAAATCTTCACATATCACTTTCATGATTTCGTGATGATTTACAACAAAAATGCTTTTTTTAACATGAGTGATTACATTGTTAGGTGTATAATTGCAAAATTATTGACATGCACTTTGTTTTCTGTGTATTGACAAATAAAGCAGAACATATGTGGCTTCCAGACACCATTAAACATCCCTTGCTCCCAGACACTGTTAAATAATCCTCGCCTTCTACAGGCACAGATGTAAGACAGCTTCTTTTTCCAGTTCATTTTGGATTGAAAATGCTACTAAGTGTGTCATTGTGTTCTATCCTATGCAACTTCCCTTCCTCCCCTGCTCTTGAGAATCACTGAGCCTTAAATGCCCATTTTTACTCTTTGTGCAATGTTAAATTCATCTATTTAAATCAGATAGTAGCATGAAACAGGCATCTTTTCAGCAGAGAGACCAAACACCAAAAGGCGAAAAAGCTAACATTTCTTTCTATCACGGCTGCAGCATATGTCCATTTTGGTGTGAGAGACAGCTTGTCAGGGAGCAGCAGGAACAGGCAAGCCAGAAACCCAGGGTGACAGCAAGGGAGGCAGACCACATGCCCACCACGCCAAAGGGAGAAGAGCAGACCAGATCAGCTGGTCAGCTAACAGTCCAGTGATCTCTGTCTATAGTCTATAGTGTCAAGGCAGGAAGCTACAACATGAGGCGCAGCATACCCGCAACATTGCTCAGACGTGGGCCAAAGCCAAGGCCAGAGCTTAAATTCAGCTCCCAGACCAATGGGTGTAGTTCGCATGGACAAGAGCTTCAGATGTGGTCGATCGGGGCCATTAGACTCTTTGGTGTAGTCAGGGCCCTGAGAGAGCCATACATCAGTCCTATCTGCATCATGGTTTCTGTGGAGGATTGAAAGGAGCATGTTCCAGCCCAATTCCTAATCCAGAAAATGAAGGAACCATGAGCCTGAGGTCTCTCATGATTCATGCCTTTTCAACAGCTTAGCCATGATCACTATTTTTGAGAGATCTCTATAAAAACCCTTACTTTCCGTTGGATGTTTTTGCTGCACCGAACTTCACAAATGAGGAAGTTAAGAAATTAATGCAATATTTGAAGGATGGAAATATTTAAGCGTTTTTTTTCTACCATTGACTGTGTTTTTCACAGGCAGTTCTCTCTGGTCTAGGTTACAGCCTGCCACAGAAACACAAAATAGCACAGAGAAAAAAGCTGATCTCTGTAGGCATGCACTCCAGTTCTGAGATGTGAGAAAGAGATGGCTTGCTAGTTGCCTATATTTTATCAGATTCTCTGGATTTTTCAAAAGCCATTTGTGTACTCTAAAAAGAGCATGTGGGTGCATATACAGCATCCACTATACAGAAACTATTTGTTGATGAAGTATTTGGTGTGGAATGAAAAAATCAGACTTACTTATGACCCTTTTTATCTGTTTAGTCTTAACTTACTTATGATTCAAAGAAAATGGACTATTAGAAGAGAAATGAGAATACAGTGTACTGTGTTGATTTTTCTTGTTAAGATTTTAATAACCAAGGACTCTTCTTTGCTAAAATGTTGCAGCTCTATGAAAATCTCACTTGAAGCATGCTGTCTGTTCCTTGGTAATCACAATGGAATTTACTGCAGTTTGTAGCCAGAACTGTCTTTGCTCACTGTTTGGAATAGTGGTGTTAACACCAGTTGCCTTAGAGGTAGCTGCTCTTTAGTAGTGCTAAATGGGATATACTGTGACATAGTAATTAGTTTAGAAAACTTGATTCCTTTTAAAATTGATTAATTCACTGTTGGCTACACTTTAGGGAGAGAGTTAGGATTTATCCACTTTTGTCTTCTACTGGTATTGTTTACACTACTGAGCTCACATCCTATCATATTCTGCCAGTCTTACTAATCCTTCCATATGCGGTGTATGCTGAATAGGAAAAGTGGGAATCTATTGGGTGCTAGGTTTTACAGATTCTACTACCTGATACAACTTTAGTCCTTGGAACTATGATTGCTGTATTACCAAGTATCTGAAAAGTAATGTTGTATCGCACTATTTCAGCAATTCTCCCTTGGGCAGTTACACTCCTGTTTTACATCATTTGAAACCATCCAGAAGGCCTTCTAAGAACTCATAGAAATATTACACTTTTAACTGGTTTATTTTACCAAGTAAGACGTTTTGAGCTAGGTTTTCTCTTTCTGTGTCTTTGTAAGGTATTATATCTATTACTCTAGTTGGGGATCTAACACTAACTTTGAGATAATAATGAAATATTATAATGGAACTTAAAAGACTTCATGCAAGGATTACCATGGCATCACTGTATTATCAGAAACCTTTTGTGATGAAACTGTATGGAGACTCAGGACTATGATTGCATCTTTGGAGAAAACTATATGCAGCATAACTATCCTAATGTCTGAAACTGTCTCCTCTGGCATTTTGCTTGCAAAGGAGGTAGGAAGATTGTAAAAAACTGTTGGACTAAGCATTAATACTGTCAAGAGAGACTGACTGGCAAGGAAGGCACACCAGTTTCTTGGATGCAATAAGAAATGTCATGTTTCTGAGTCACTGACCTTATTTCAGGTATTGACTGTTAGAAGGGGAATTGGCTTTTGACAGCTTTCTTTCATCTGAGCATATGATGACTTGGATTGTAGCAAGGCAAAGGCTTCTTTCTAAGTGACCATTCAGAATGCTGGCTGAGAAACCAGAAATGCCTTTGTGTAAGCAATGAAAGAATCATCCAGAGCAGCAGTTCCTCGGCTCTGCCCTTGAGGGAAGTTATATACAGGAGACAGAATCGGAAATGTTGTTTTTCAGATTTAGTAGGCAGGTGAGCTTTCCTGGTAAGAATTTTCCTAAAGAACTAAGCACAATACAAGGAAGGATGTAGGACAGACTGCACAGACAGTAAGTTCCTGTTTGTTTTTAAGTGTTTATAGAGCAATAGCTCAAAAAAACACTCAGTTAAGAGCAGAATGACACCATTTTAGATATTCATGCATACTCCCAAAATTTATGATCTGAATTAGAGATATCAAATGCTTTGGTTCATAGTCTGGATATTGTGCACTTGAAGTATTTAAATAGCCCACATGGCATATTCAGAATGTGTCTGTTAACTAAAAGGGAGATTTTTAGCTCTGGTCATTGAAAGGGTAACATTTTGGGTGTAAATGCATTGTGAAGTGGCACAGTGTTCTCTTTCCAAACCTGCAAACTGGCTCAAATAGTGATTGAAAACTGTGAATCTCTTGTTCCTTATTTGATGCATGGGTTATATCTCTCTATATTTTTATATACATCTATCTTCCTGACTCTTCACTATTAATTTTTAAAAAATAGTGTTAAAATAACCTTACAGTTTCAAAGTCAAGTCCTCAAATGTTAGGAAACTTGACAGCTCAAGTTCTATATGAAAGCTTGATTTAGCATGAGTGCATATACATTATGATATAGATGTCATAATGTATGCTGTCAAGCATAGATTTTAGTGACATGATCGTGCGATTCATTTTTCCCACAGAGCCCTTGTCTCATTTAGGTGATGGAAAATAAGGGAAATAAAAAGCAGAAAAAAATGAGAGACAGATAACAGCACTGAGGCCTGATGGTAGAAGGGGGGACACAGAAAGGAATATGTAGATGAAAAAGAAACACAAAAATAGAGCTGATCCTAAAGGTAACTTGTTTTTCTATTGAATAATGCTGAATAACAGTATGTTAAAAACTACAGGAAAGTTTTATTAGTATAGGAATGTTAGTTTAATTCTTACTTCTCCTAGATTCTGAGTGAGATAGAAGAACATAGAAATTTGCTGCTGCAAATTGTAACTTCCCTAATTAATATCAGGTAGAACAAACACTACCCTCTGGATTAAATCCCTACTCTGAGAAAGCGAGCATTTCAGTAGAGACCATTATCAAGAACTAGTTAACTGTGTACCTCTGATCAGCTTTCGTAACCAGCCCATAGAGCTATGAAGGCCTATTATCCCATCTACAAGGAGGCAGAAGAGAATCCCTCTGCCCACTATTATTCTTATTTTAAATGAGTTGATAAATACACTGATTAGCTGCCCCAATTTTACTTCTGCATGTTACAGTAAATGATGTTCTTTGCAAAACCGTAACTCCTATTGATGTCAACAACAGTGGTACTTGTATTAAAACACCAAAACCCACCTTCTGTATTGCTGTGGCAAAGGGACTACACAGTATAATATGTATATTATTAAAATAATAATAGATCTTCCAACAGATTAAGCCAAGCAACTGCCCTTTGACAAAAAGAATAGTACAAAAGCACTGGGTGCTAGAAGCTCAGGAGAAGCAGAGCTTCTATAATTTATTCTAATCAAAGAGAGGCCACAGTAAAATTAAACCTAAATATTTTGTTTTGTAAAACTGGATTAGAGTGTCTCAAGACACAATAACCAACAGTTATAATACATACCTAATTGCTTATTTCATTCAAATTTTGCATTGGACAAGCCCATTGCACATTAATCGAAGAGCTGGCTGGCTTGAAAACTTGGCAAGATTTTACCCAATATATTTTTATTACCACTCAGTGATGGTGAAATATACCTTTTTCAAAATAATATTAGTGGCCCACATAATCTAAAATATCTGAAGGGACCAACTGTGACCCTGTTAGCAGCACTGAATGTGTTTAATTGTGCACATGCACTCTTCTAAAGCTACATCTACTATACTGGCTATGTAAGTGTGGGCTTAATTAACTAAGACTTAACTACTAAGTCTTAGTAGTTGCAGCTCTGATGCCAGAGTGCTTATGGCAACATAGCGTTCAGAGTGGTTTTAACTGCTCAAATATTTTCCAAGCATCTTTTGTGGTTTTTATAGTACCCACTTAGATGTATGATATCAGAACTAGACTGTTACCAGTGCTCCAGCCAACTCACTTAAGATTAAGTGGAGAATATCTTCACAGTAGTGACTGCAGGTAAGTGTTCCCTAAGATCTTATTGTTCTGTTTATCCTTGTATGCTTGTTTTCATATCCTAACTCAATATTATAATGGCATGGACCCTACTCACACCACCCAAGAAATTTCCTGTTATACTGAAAAAAGCTGCTGACTAGATCATGCAACCTGAACAAAGGAAAATTATTTAAGCAGGAATGTAAATTATAAAAGAATCAAGCATGACAAACTATGAGAAAATTATTTTTCCCAAGTTAAGGACATGACAAAAAGAATCAGCTTTGTAAGTGGTTTTGCCTCTCTTCATGTTATATTTTCTTTGAGTATTATTGAACGGGACAGATACCATTAAAAAGTCCACCTGCTATTGCAACAGGTTAGGGCCTTGCCAGCAGATTTCGAGAGGCAAATTCAACGCCTTCTTCAGTGGATGAAAGTCTGCCACCTAGTGACTGCCTTCAACAGCTCCTTTGCACTTAAGCACACAGAAGTCTTTGAAAATTACCATCAAGAACTGAGATTTGCAGGGATTTGGCATGGTTTCTGCTTGAGGAAATTGTTATGTATTGATATGTGATGTCTTCTCCTGATAGCCTTTGGTGAATAAATGATCTGCTCTTTCAAATTATTTTGACGTTTGAAAATCTTGGAGAGCACACAAGTAGAACTGTAGCACACCCAGATCTTTTTATCTAAGACAGACCTCAGCTTTAAAAAAGACCCCATGTCGGTCATTTAACTGCAGAAGCATATTCTCCATTGCAAGTTCACTTGAGAATATGCTATTGTTAATGCTGCTGTTCTTGAAGGTTTGTTGCATTTGGTCTTAGCAGTCGCGACTGTACAGCAACCCGTAGATGATTAGCCTTGTACAGTAAACATCAATGGCACACTGCTCACAGAAACTGTGTGCGGCCTCTGAACACCATGGTGATAATGATTCTTACTGATTATTACAGGATTTCATAGACTACAGAAAACTTTGCTATCGGGGAAATTATTCTTAGTAGAAATCCCAGGCAAAATGTTGAGGAGTATAGTAACAGAGAAATAATTGGCTATATTTTTTGTCACAGAGTCAGAAAACTTGCAGTGATGGAAATGAGCAGGACAGAACCTGTGATCAGCATTCTCCATGAGGAGTCCAAGGAACCAGGTAGGATGTTGTCGCACCTAGTGAATAAATTGGTGGGTCTTGATAAAGTCTTACCTCTTAGTAATCCGAATATTATCTTCTTTATGATATTAACAACAATAAATAACAATAATAGTGAAACAGTCTTAAAGTAAGCAACCTTGAGTCTCTAAACTTTCCAAAGGAAATGGAATGGATTATACTGAATAGACATCCTGAAGATTCCTGAAACTGAATTTTGCTTAAAAATGTGCACAGAAAGCAGTAATTTTAATCGTGATTTTTTTAATTGCAGGCTTGTTTAAAAAAGTAGTCTTTGGGATATAGCTCTTAAAAATTCATATTGTTTTTCAGTATGTTTCGATGAAATATTGCTTTATTTTGTGTGAAAGATACTGTCCACAATGCATTAGTAAACAGCACCAATGTATCAGTTAGCAGTCACCAGCAACTTTAGTCACAGAGATAAAAAACTACCTTGGAAATTACTGTAATTCTGTAATACTTTCATAGAAGGAAAACAGTTTTCATTGAGAAAAGTGAATTTTCCTAGCCTAAATAGAACTGACCTGAATATTTTTGCCTACTCAAACCAGAACTGAAACCCTGAAACTTGTACAAACTCAGAGAAATTCTGGTAAACATATCCTAAGCTTTATTTCTGTGGTTAGTTCTGTAATTCCAAAACATGGAAGAACTGAATGTACCAAATTGGCAAAGCAAGGCAAGATCTGATGGTGTTTCTGTCTGGACTGTGAGCAGAGAAGACCAAGGATATTGTGAACTTGCCTTCTGGAGGCTGATGCTGCCTTGTTCCCTTGAATATTATACGAATGGTTTAACGTGAAGGTTCTGACACTTTCCATAGGACAATATTTCACAATCCAGTAGATTTCACTGCCAATATATTTTTCTTGATATTCAACCTAAATTTTCTTTCTTAATCTTTTCCATCAATCCTAGTTCTCCTCTCTTATCTTTTTTCACAATCTAAATTTCCCCTGCCAATAATTTTTCTTGATATTCAACCTAAATTTTCTTTCTTAATCTTTTCCATCAATCCTAGTTCTCCTCTCTTATCTTTGTTTAACCCTAAACAATCTCTTTGTTACTTTGGTTTTACCTGCATCGAATACTTGAAAAAAGGAAAAGGATGGAAATTGAAATGAGAAAAAATGGAGGAAAATAGAGAGAAAGTGAAATACACAGAAATGTGTTTCTTTTGGCTAGCTTTGTTAGAACTTGCTAGTTAGGACTGTGTAAAAGAAGAGTAATAGAATTTACAGAACATCAGCAGAATATGGGAGAAAATAAAAGAGGAATTGAACATAAAGTGGAAACCATGTGGAGTAATTTGCTGAGCTTCAGATTGTCTTAGAGTATCATTTTTTTCTGCACTGTATTGAAAAAAAAAGGAGATATGATAAAGAGCTCAGAGAAACTTGCAGGTATGTCACAATTGGTAAGTACATCACTGTTTTTTTTCCAAATGTGTTTTTCATGCAATAAAATGTTACTCAGTTTTCTTCATAGCAAAATTTTCCTTTGAGCCTCTCTCCTCCCTTCTCTCTATATTGAAAAGAATACTCTCTCATATTCTTTTCAAGAGGGTTTTGCCAATGACTTTTACTTTTTGTTATATTGTGTTGAAATCAAGAGTTTCTGCCTGGCTGCTGGAGTCTAGAAAGACTGAAAGGAAATCTTTATCTTTTCCTTTCCCTTCCCATACCTTACCTTTTTTAAGAAAAAGCCATATCCCTCTGACCTGGAAACTGATGAGAGACATGGGGGTTAATCCAGCCAACAACCAAAATTTGAAACATGGTAGTGTGTGTTAGTATGTAATAACTTTACAGTGTACAGCCATAATGAGGAACAGTGGAAATAAATAGAAACCTGATCTTCAATATTAGAAGTCTGTTCTACTTAATTTTACAGAGATTCTTCTGTATCTGGGAATGGTAGGAGGACTTTTACTTTCTGAGGACTTCAACCATAACAGAACTATGCATAATCCTATAGTCAAAGTATGGGAACTTGGACTGACATTGCTTACTTGCTTATAGTGTTCCCCATATGAGGTGATGTGTTCAGGATAAGCTCTTCTACCTGGAGTTTTGCAGGATGAAGTTACAGTACGCAAACTTACTTATACAGTTGTCTGCATGCCCCTCTGCTGTCACTGTCATCCTCAGCTCAGTGTTGACAGAGGAGCCTTCACGTCATAACCAAACAGGAAGAACAGCCTCTCTGTAAAAAGCTGTCTCTCTCCTCTCTCTTTCCACAAGGGGAAGATATGTAGCAAAAACATCATATCATGTTGATTACTGGTGTGCACTCTGAAGCTGTGGTGTCACTTCTCATCTCCTTTCACTGAATATTTCTAGATGGTTGAGATTAAAGTGTTCTGAGTGAGCGTTTTATTTGGTTCTAATGAGGTTGTTCTGGTATGTTAATTTCCCATTCACTGGACTCTTCAAAGAGCTCAGCATGGCTGCAGATTATTGAAGACATACATCAAGCTGCTGCAGAATTAACTTAGGAATTATAAAAGCAGTAAATGCATGATTACTCTTTTTCTTAATATATGAAAAAGGAGAGGTGTAATTGGCACTTTAACAAGCTGGCAGCAGCAAATTAAAATTTAACATGATTATGAAATGACAATTACTGTTAGTAATTAATTGGTATCACCTTTCTGTAGCCCTGTTCAGTGCTCTTTGTGCAAAGCTTATAACAATGAGAGAATAATTATGTAATTAGGTGAAAAAATGTGAGCTTACAAAATACTGTAAAATATCTTCTTTTTCTGTGGGATCTATGCAATTTGTGATTGTTAACAAGCAGCACTTGCACTCCATAAAGTTTCATCCTAAAGGAATCTAAAGAGTTTTAGAACTGCATTAAATTGCAGATACTCCTGTACCCATAATTAAAGTTAACTGCATTTGTACTAAACCGGGAAAGATTGGTAAGACAGTACCCCTAAATTGCAGTTCTTAGTAAAAAGTAGTGTAGATAGTAGCGTAAACACTTGAAATCGCAGAAAGGTATTCCTGGTTTGCAGAGAAGAATAGGAAAGTACTGAAGCTGACATGATGCCTTTGCTGATTTTTAATTATAATGACTAGTCAGAAACTCTTTTTACATGTCCTGTACAGTAGAGGACCTTCTGCTAGAAGACCATGGTGGGACAATGGCTCAGTAAAGACAAGTGTAATTTCTTGAATCATTTTTGTTCTTTGGAATCCCAAACCTCACCAGTCTGGACCACATAATTTAGGAATGCAACTAGGCAAATGTGACTTAGACCCATCTTCTGCCATTTCCCTGTATATGTCTGAAACAGTGTGATTTGAACTCATTTGCCAGAGACCAGGCAGCAATGTACTTCCCTCATGGATTGACCCCTAAAATGGGCTTCAGATTTCTTTCTTTTCTCACATGTGTGACAGAAATTAAACAGAAGTTTCCAACAGATCAACTTTCCTGTGTTCACTATCTGTTAGACAGGTGAGGAACAGAGTAGCTATATGGGCTACATCAGGAATACCTGTGTGCTGTAATGAGAAAGGTCAGAGACCTATTTCCCATTTCTGATCTACGCACCCTCCCACAAGACTCCAGAGCACTCCTCATCCATCCTGAAGAATCCCCTGAAGGAGGCACAGCTCTTTACAGCAGCAGCCAGAAGCCATTAGCAACAGCAGCAGTACAATGAAAAGGATTAAAACTGCTTCTAGCCACCTCCAGCTGCTTTTGTAAAGTCACCAGGGATCTCCAGAAGTAGACTCATACATTGCAGGCAGAACAGCTTCTTCCTTTAATTGTAGTATAAACATATGTCAGCATATGTGGGACTTAATAAATGTGTTTCAGGTATGGAACAGAGGAGACTGCAAATGGGCACAGAGGTTCAGATGAAATGGGAATACTGCTAACTCCAAAAATTAAAATATTTTAAGTAGACCTTCATTCATTAATTCTTAAAAACAGAACAAATTTTCAAGATTTTTTTTCTGTAACATCATGGGCAAGAAGCTTATCTCTTCTTTCCTTGTTTATTCTTTTAATATGAAAGTTGGGATTCTAAAATAATGATTTACCTTCAGAAGCTGGGACTCTGAGTAAGGTATGAAAAATCAGATGTGTGGAGTTGTTATGGTGGGTTGACCCCAGTCAGCAGCTAAGCACCACACAGCTGCTTGCTTGCTCCCCCACACACAGCAGGGCAGGAGAGAGAATAAGAAGAGAAAAAGCGAGCAAACTCATGCATCAAGATAGAGGTAGTTTAATAAGTGAAGGAAAGAGGAAGAAAACCAAAACAACACAAGTGATGCAAAGGCAATCACTCAGCACCTTCCACAAGGAGACCGATGCCCAGTCAGTCTCTGAGCAATGCCTGCTTACCCAAAACCCCCTCCCCTCAGTTTTTATTAATGAGCATAATGTTATATGGCATGGAATATTTTTTGGTCAGTTTGCGCCACCTGTCCTGGCTATGTCCCCTCCCAGCTTCTTGCCTACCCCAGCCTACTCACTGCAGGGGCCAGAGTGGGAAAAAGAGAAAGCTTTGACACAGTGCAAGCGCTGTTCAGCAATAGCTAAAGCATTGGTGTGTTATCAACACTGTTTTAGTCCTAAGTCCAAAACACAGCACCATATGGGCTGCTGTGAAGAAAGTTAACTCCATCACAGCCAGACTCAGTACAGTTGTCAGTATTGAGAGGCAAATGGACATGAAAGGGCAGGTACACATGGGCATGCAGGCAATGTGAACAGCACATGAGGCCTGAAAACAAAGGAGACACTAAAAACATTCTATAGAATGAAGAAAATTAAGAGCATCTGACAAAGAGAAAATTGGAAAGACTGAAAGAATATTGTGAGAAAGGTGAGTACTGTGTAAAAAGACTCGGAAAACCAGCAGGTGAAGAAAGAAGAGAAGGAAAGATAGGGAATCACTGTTCAAGAGGGGGAAAAAAAACCACTCATGAAAAAACATGAGGGGAAAGACACAGAGGTATGCATAGAAGGAAAAAAAAAAAAAAAAAAAAAAGAGAAGATAAGAAAGAGTAAAAGGAAGGTGAAAAGCAGCAGTGGAAATATGATAAAGAATATATATTTTACCATTATTGCCTCATAAACATATGTTTCCTGTTGGATGGAAATGACAGCGAGCAGCAAGAGAGGGCTGCTCTGCAAGGGAAGGTGAACCGGGAGCAGAGGGTGACAGCAGGACATGGTGCATTGACAAGGGTGCAGTCCTCCTGTATCTGAGCAAGAGGAACAGAGCACGTCCAGTGACATATAACCAGGGCCAGACTCAGTCCAGTGGTTGCCAGAGAAGACTGTAGTAATGAGGCAGGACCAAAGTTAAGCCAGGAACTCAAGCCAGCAGATCAGAATCCAGATCGGCAAAGTACATGGTCAGGTACAGACATAGCTGCCATATAGCTCAGGCAAGGACCAAGGGCAAGGACCTCAGCTTAAAAGTGGCTCCCAAGCAAAGTGGGGGGAGAGGCCCTTGATGAGGCTTCTCACAGCTCTCTCACACAGCTTTTTCCACAGCAACTTGATCCCAGGTTACAACTGTACAATCAGAGCCGGCTGTGGGCACAGGCAGCCAAACCCTGCCTTTGAGAAGGGGAAGAGGCCTCTGGCTTGGGGAAAATTAAGGCCTTTCTAGGGAAGAAAGAAAATAAGACACTTCAAGGCACAGATGTCTAACTGTTTTAACATACACTTTGTGTGTAGAAAAGGACTGCTTGCCTACAACAAGTACATAGAATGCCTGGTACTACCCAGAAACACCAGACTTACGTGGTATTCATTACATATATGTACAAAAAAATGGAGGGTTCCTGACAAGTAGTGGGTCCAGTTCTATGAGGAGTATTGGAATTACAATGCAAAATTCTTCTCATACACAGGAGGATGCAGAGAAGGGAGGTGTAAAAGAGAGCAGCTGGGACTAGGCTGCTGTCTCCACCATAAAAATTGATGTAGTTTCCTAAGCTGCCCCTCAACATTCGTCATAGGGCAGAACTGTCTTAGATGGTTTCACGAGCATTCCTGCTTTGGGGGCATAGCAGGACATGATACAGCTCCTGCCTGATCAGAGCATCTGTGTTGCACTGATTGGTACTGGCTGGGAGTCTAGCATCCATAGGTGTTCTAGTAAATCTGCACCTGGATGAGAGAGGAAGTCAAGGAAGCCTTGGGAACTTAGTGGAGGTCAGTATCAGCATGGCCCAGATACACTGTAAAGCCCAGTGGCACATAAGACAAAAGTTAAACTAGTCAACAGCTATTGTACTTTCAGGCAACATTGTGTTCCTTTGTTACAGAGCCCAGGAATTTTGGACAAGCTTTTGGATTTGGATGTTGGATTTGGACAGGCTAGGTTTGTCCTGTTTCCTTCTATTCTCAGTTTTAACATCTAGCAAATGTGTGAATCATCATCTGTCATATTTGAGAACACTAATACCTGTATCTATTCTATTCTTAGATTGCTTCAGTCTGCTACCCTTTTCATAACACTTTCTACCTCACCAAAGAAAGAAGAAAGTCCTTTCAGAGAGTGAAAAAGTGTATACTCCAGATGTTTCATTATTTTACAACCAGTTCTTACTCCTAACTCTTGTGATTAGTTTTTGTTGTTGTTCTGCAGGACAAAGATCAGGCCCATCCTCTTTATTTCTAACACTTTACACTACTATGATGGAAAAGTACAGTTTGTCTAATCTGGACAAAGATCTTTTTAAAGTTGATCGACAAATTTGTAAGTAGAACTGTTACTACAGAAAAACAATGTTGGAACATTATTAGCTACAAATAAAGAAATGAAAATAAAGGTTTTTATAGTTAAGATACCACAAAGAACTTATCTCTAACCATGGCTATTTAGCAGCAGTCTTGTTATTTTTAACAATAGGGGAAGCTGAAATATCAATATACACTTTTTTTGACATTTTGGGGGAGTCCTTTAACAGTGCTGTACAACAGTACAGTGCTTTTAATGTGGATAAAAAACTTGTCATAATGGACAATTGCTATGAGCATGCAATCTAGGACTTCCACGCTGCACAGGGCAATACAAACACTGGGGAGGGAGAAGGAAGAAGGCAGGGCTGATAAATCCCACTTTCTCCTGTATGCATAAAGGGTGAACTAATAATCCTGATTTCTAGTGTTTAGGTGGTTCAACAAAAATAATTTATCCCTATGCTCCATAACTATCCAACAAATTACACCAAGACCTTCCCTTTTTTTCTGGATACCAAGAGAAAACTGCTGAGTATCTACAACTTTGTCAAAACAAATGAAGTTTTGAATCACTTTGAAATAGAACTTTTCATCCTGTCAAAAGATAGACATTTCTCTTATTGGAACTGATTGGAAATTTACAATTTAAATTTGGATCATACCAGGAACTGGGCTACTGTTTGGACCAGTTTTGAGAAAAACTAGTTAAATCCCTTTCAAAATATGGTTGTGGAATTTTTGTCATTTTCTTCTTGTAGATATACTATGCAGGATGTCTCAGTGAAACACCATTTACCTCCTGAATTCCCTTCCAACCTGAATAATCCTATAACTGTAGATTAATCATCGTATGACTTCACTTTAGATAATTGTAGAAGACAGTTATATACATCTTTTTTCTCTAAACAAAGACAAGTGAAAGCCTGCTTAAAACTGCAGTGCCATGGCAGAAAATTTTTAGGTAGGTACTGCTGGAAAAGGAGGAGTATATTTGTGAAAAAGGGAACAACCACAAAGACAAACATGGAAGCTGGACCTAACCTGAACAGGACTTCTATGTTCCAGAGACAAGTCTAAGGAGAGAGTTTTTAAGTGCAGTTGGAAAGGGACTCAGAAGTTGTCAACAAGAACTTTGGTATTTATTTGTTGATTTTTAATATCTGCTGTGTACAAGCCTTCGTATATTCTTACATATAAATAAAATTGCGTCTTGACTTGATCACTTATTCCTCTTAGACCTGCTTGTAAAAGTCCTGATTCCAGAGAGCAGCTCACGTCAAAAGTGATAACAAAAATTAATACAATAATTTAAACAGGGCCAGGGCATATAGCTAAATGGAAATAGAAGCTGCAAAGCCTAGAATTGCATACAATTTGAAAGGTTTTTAGAGAAGGCTTGAAAGAAAGGTTGATATCAGTTTATGTAATGCATTATTTTGAAAGTCTGTAAACACTCTTCATAACTTGCAAAAGAATATTAACCTTGTATTAGGAGATTGCTCATCTTTTGTAAATATGAAAGCCATGAATCAGAGTTTATTTTCAATATTAGGCTGGTATTATACTAAAATTTTAATTTCTGGTTTATTGATAATGACATTTATTTTCTGTATTTATTACAGTGGGTCTTTTGATAGTTTTATTAATTTGTGAAAATAAATGCATCTTTTGCTTTGAAACCCAGTTAAATTTTACATATTGATAAAGAGTGTTAAGGAGGATAAAAAATACAGATCGATTTTCCATCAAAACATACCGCATTAAAATGTCAGAGGAATGCACGCTGTACTCTGAAAAGCTATAAACATGCTGACTGCCAGTACAATTAAAATTGTATTAATAGCCATCCTCCTAGTTTCAAAAACCGAAATAGATTATTTTAAAATAAAAGTCTTTCTGAATTGAAAAAGGAAAAATCTTCATTTAGAAAATGAATTTTCCAATTTTCTAGATCTTTTTACTTTTTCTTTGTTTGTTTTCATGAAAACAAGAAGCCAAAAATAAATAATAAAAAATTTACTCTCAATCTTTAGCTTTGTTACAACAAAACAAAACAACATTCTATAATCCATAAAATTCCATAATCCTTAAAAAGACATGTGGACTTCAGCTGGGGCAGTGTTGTATTTCTGTTAGCTGTATTAAGAATCTGGGGATTATATTGGCCTGTTAGTCATCTGTTCTGAGTTTTTAGATAGGATTACTATAATAATTCAGTTTGTTACTCTTAATGTCCTTTGTTTGCTTACATAGAAGGTATATGGAAGGTGTATAATGACATTATACTTATGACGATGTGTAGTCAAACAGCTACACTGAGCTAATTGCCAAATGAGATAATAGTTTGGGAAAACAGGCAGAGATAAAAGTCAAGTTAATTATGATCTGTACAGCAGAGAGGATTTGCGCCCTTTTCATGTCAATTTCCATAATCTAAAGGTAATATTAAATACAACTCCAACTAGGAATGTGCTTTTCATCTGCATTTAGCTAGATGCACAGCAAGAGCCAAGGCCTTTGTCACTTCCATACTTGACTGTTGTAACAAAGCTTCACCGTTCACTTGGAGGCTAATTTACTGTTCAGCACAACTGTCCAAAGAAGGTATATGGCACCTGTGTTCCAAGATTTGCACTTGCATCCTGCAGTCCCTCCAGAAATGATCCCACTTTTCTTCTCACTGCTTAAATGTTCTGATAGTATGCCTAAAACCACAGCCTGAATCCCAGCAGGCCTCTATCAAGCACCCTAGTTCCTCTTGGCTATAATTTGTGGACCTTCTGACAACTAATGTGGTCTAAATCCCTTTCGGCTTCCGAGCCTTATCGTTGCTTCACCATACCCCACACATCCTTCCTAGTTCCTTCCTACAGCAGACTTCCAACTCTTGTTCTTAGCTGCAGTTTCCATCTCACTTTCATTCAAAATACCTTGCTGCTCCCACCATTAAGGCTGTGCTCTAGTACATTGTCTGAACTGTTTCTGAGAGATCATTTGCTGCCAGGAGATCAGTATACCTGTTGCTGTCCCCTTCTTCACACTAGAACTCATTCTCTCTACCAGATCTGCAAGTTCTACTAGTTAGAAGCTAATTCAGTCCCTCATATGATCCAGATCAGTGCAATGTACTCATAACAGTGTGTGTCTGGCAGATTTAATGTTGCTCTTTACTCCAGATCACTTTTACATATTAGACTAGGTTAGGGGCAACAAGTGTAGACTGTCAACAGATCTGAAGTAACAGCAGGAGGCTCTGGCAGGAAGGTGGTGATGAGTGGTTGAAGTTGGTAGCCTCTAAACACAGTTTAACTGCATTCAGAAAAGTGTGTCTGACTGCAGTCTGATTCCCAGTAAGTTCTTGTCAAGCACTGCCATTCCACTTTGCTTTGCAAACCTCCTCCTATGTGTGATCCCTTCCCCATCCACCAAGCCTTGATGCTCTCTACCCCTGACAAACAGCCTAGATACAGCTGCCACCAAAAGCCAGCTTGACTAATAACCTGATGTTTATACAGAGTTGTCTAATGCACCTATAAAGCTGGTATAAAAGTCTTGAGTAAAGCCCTTCTGAGATTTGTAGCACATCTTGCTTCTGTCTGAGTTTCGTTTGGAAATTATAAAGAAACTCTGTTCAACAAAAGCTGACATGTGAAATCTTCTGATTTTTGCAGAACAAGTGGTGGCAGCCGGAACATACAACAGCTCTCAGAGTTCAAAGTATCTTCACTACAATTACTTACTGTGCTGTTCACTTTGCATGAAACTCTTGTCTCAGTAACTGAACATATCACTGGGGGAGACAAAGATGTAATTTGCTGCTGCTGACTGTATTTGGTTATGTCTAGTCTGTAAAACTGAGTCTGTTGCTCTTTTGGATCTGGTTTGGTTTATTCCGTGCAGAGCTTTTTCTGCCATTTCTGCTTTTCTCAGCACAGGAGCCCCATGTTTTGCACCCTGTGTTTTTAATTCAAAGGCTTTATTCTTGTTCAGCAGTTTCATTGCCTTTCTGAATAATTCTCTTAACAGGGTCCAGAGAGAGATTTCTGATGGTTACCAATCTGGAGCCTAATCTCTCTTTATTTTTAGAGTGCAACTCATATTGCATCATAGTAAAAGGGTATTTACATTTGCATAGCACTTTTTAACACTAAGGATCCTTTTTCATGTTAGTAGATGTTGGACCGTGGCTTGATCCAAGGAAAGACATGTTATCAAAGACATGTCTCTTGCAAAAAAAAATCTGGATCATTAGGATAAAGCATAATGCTCAACCTTGTACTCTTTTTTTGAATGTATGAACCTTGAATTACTATTTATAGTATCACAGCTTTGACAGGAATAGCAGAGAGGGCTCTTGCCCAGCATGGCAGCTGGCAAACTCTCCCACCCATTGAGAAATGAATCAAAATCTCCCATTACCTGGGTGAGTACTTTAACTACATGGATGTTATACAGAAGGCAGGCATGACCTCTTTTATCTGTATTTTAAAAAGAAGTTACTGCTGTGTTTTGTGAAAGCAAGAGTTCCAGTATGTTGGCATGCTCTGGAACTGCTACCACAGTAAGACACTCAAAGATGGAGGAATAATGTAGGCTTGACCAAACACTGAGCTGCTCTTGCTGGGGCACTCCAGGACACATGTAGAAGCAGAATTCTAAGTGCTTAGGAAACTTTAAGGTTAAACAGGGAGATACCTAGTTAGTTTAGATGCCTCCAAGCTTGGACAGCAGCTATCTGTGGGTATTTTGGATTGTAGCTTTGGATTTAGGAGCCTCACTTCTGTTCAAGTCTTGCCTCAGGCACCTAAGTCCTTAGCTGGGGCTAGCCCCAGAACCCCAGCTGGTACACATCAGTAGAGATCAGTTATACTCCCAAGTATCATAGCACATGATCCTACTTGCTGCAGGCAGAAATAGTTCTGCTTGCTGTTGAAATGAGCTGCTCTAGAACAAGCAGATGAAGAAGATGCCTAACAACACAAAGTAGTATTACAGTGACATTTAGATCTGGGATTGTTCTCTAAGTGCACTAAAAAAGCCAAAACCTGCAAAAACATGATGGTTGTTTTCTTTCTTTGATTTTTGTAGTTTATCTCTTCAGACTTTCTAAGAACTGTTACAGGTTCCAATGTTAACAAATAATTTTTACCTGTAGCATCTCTTTTGCCCAAACCTCTTACCTTGGCTTTTTATATTTACCTTTATATTCCTATATTTGTAGCGAATTTAGTACAGAAATCATAGGCCTGTGGTGGTAGCAGCTGTAGCAAAGTGTCAGAATGGATCAATGGATTTAATGGATTGACTGTTCGGTAGATAAGGAATTGGCTGAATGGTCACATCCAAAGAGTAGTGGTCAACAGCTTGTCGTCTGGATGGAGATCAGTGATGAGTGGTATCCCTCAGGGGTCCGTATTGGGACCAGTACTGTTTAATATCTTCCTCAATGACATAGGCAGTGGGATCGAGGGCACCCTCAGCGAGTTTGCAGATGACACCAAGCTGAGTGGTGCGGTCGACACGCCAGAGGGACGGGATGCCATCCAGAGGGACCTGGAC
>NW_008795128.1:2864821-2879136 GCF_000699145.1 Aptenodytes forsteri
CACTGGCCCAGGTTGCCCAGAGAGGCGGTAGATGCCCAGTCCCTGGACACATTCCAGGTCAGGTTGGACGGGGCTCTGAGCAACCTGATCTAGTTGAAGATGTCCCTGCCCACAGCAGGGGTGTTGGACTAGATGACCTTTAAAGGTCCCTTCCAACCCAAACTGTTCTATGATTCTATGATCAAAAGGAATGGTGCAGTAGAAGGAAGAGAGGTTCTCTGGGCCTCTTACACTTCCAATTCCTCCTGAAAGAAGCCAATATAAGGCAGGCATATGCAGCTCTAGGTGCCTGTGATGCACTTGCTGTGAGAGTTCAATTTTCCTGGGCTCACCACCAAGCACTTCCACCAGCAGGAATGTTTATCGAGAAATTGAAGTGATTTGAATTCTGTTTTATTTCTCTTTCTGGAATAATCAAGTGACTTCATATTTTACAGAGTTAATCCAAACTTGTTAGTCCTTTAAGAAGTCCTTCTTGGATGGCAGCCCAGGATAGTACTATTTTCCAGGGCCAAGAAATAAAGCTTGAATAATTTACAGTGTGAAAGATAGAGAAAAAATATAATGTTCACATACTGCAGTATAAATATGAAAAATATCATCAGGCTTTCAGCCAAATGCCATGGTATGCTAGAAATGCTTATGCCACGTATGCATAATAATTCTTGTTAATGCTAAATGGAACTGTTTTTACTCATCATATTTAGTTTGGAAGACATCAGCAGTGAATAAGTGTGCTCTAAAAATGCCCAGAGCTTGGTCTTAGGATTCCTTTATTTGTGTGGAGTTCAAATGGTAGTTAAAGCTTATCAGGTGGGATTTTTTTGTGTGTGTGAATTTTTTTTTCACTGGAAAATGCAGTTTGTTAAAAAAGTCAATTTCCTTTTATCAAGTCCTTCTCTTAGAAGTCATGTGGTTTATATACACAGTTAAATATTCTTTAGCTCAGGGTAGTTTAATAGCCTGCTGCTAGAAATCAGTGGCTAGGTTAATTACATGGAAGATGAAGGCCACAGGTTCAAAACTTTTGTAGTAATTGATGTGACTTATTCTATGCAGGTGCCACAACCACCAGATTTTCTGAAACCTTGTTTTTCTGATATCTTCCTCTGAGTAAAATTGTTTTTCTATCTCATTCTGCTGGTAATGATTCCTCCCATCAAGAGGAAATTCTTCTGAACCCTTACGCTCTCATTCTGCAGTACCAGTTTCTGACCTTGGATTGTAATAGGTAAGTATTCTGTGCCCAGTGGAATAGAACAGGGAAGGTGTTCGATCTAAGATATTTGTGTGAAACTGGCATAACAGAAATGTAACGAATGTGCTTAAACAAAGCACAATGGCATGTGTTTAGGGACCAGTGACAGGATTTACTGCACCTGACTGTCTCAACAGCATAACCTCAGTGGAGTTGCCTTTTTGCCTGTAGCCTGGCCCCATGACAGCTTTTCCATCACCAGCAAGTGTACCTTCTTTCCTATGAAGATGAGTCTAGTCTTGCTATGGTGCTGATATAGCCATATTGTCCATTTGCACCTTGTCTTGTCATCCCAGAAAGTGAGGGGAAACAGGAATGGGAAAAAACCCCACACCTGACCAGTCAGATGATTGCTGCCACCGTGTCCATGGCTGGACTGCCATTTTTAGTCCCACTTGCTTTTTGTTCTTTTGTTCCCAATGGCTCAGTCTGAAGGCTGTGCTATTCACATGACTGCTGGAAAGGAAACAGCTTCCATAAGAGGTGGGAGGGGAAGGAAGGAGAAGAGGAAGAGATGAGAATGGATGGCTTTTTTCTATTCTTTCTTCCATATTGACAGCCTCAGGTTTGAGGAATATTGCTCAGTTTATTGAAAGATGGCTACTAGGCAACTCAGGAGGAGGTAGATTTGATTTTTCCTATGTATTGAGTATGGTATTTCCAGCAGAGGTAGAAAAGAACTAATGCCATTGTACAAGGCTCTGCTGAGAACTCCTCTATAGAGTACAGCCATGGTTACCCCTGTTGAAGAGAAGTAATACAAACTGGAAGAAGTGCAAGGAAGGACTAGTTGGATGGTCGGGGGAAGATAACAGGCTCTACAGGAGGATGTTAAGAGTATGTGTACACTGCGCAGTGCAGCGCTGTGAAGCTAGTTCTAAATTTGAAAGCAATACAATGGTGTCAGCATTTTGTTGCAGCTAAGTTAGCTGTGCTGAGTGGTAGCATTAATTAGCACAGGAACACTGCTGTGCTAATGCAAATATGCAGGACTAAGCAAGTACGGGTGAGCTGAGCCAGGTGATGCACTGCTGTGCTTCAGGTTAACCCTATTGCCTTGTTTAGATCCTGAAAGAGCTTGGCTTGCTTAGCCTACCAGACACTGTAAGAATTGTTTACTCTTCATAAGTACTTAGGTGGGAAAGCATTAGAAAAGGAGAGAGATTAAGTAAGCTAAAGAGCAGGTTTGGCACAATAACAAATTGGGAAGGAATTTTTTTATTTAATTTTGTATTTTAAAAGATGATTAGGGACCTCCAGATGGTGACATTAGTGCTTCTTTTAGAATTAGTATAGATATAAGAATTCTAAGGAAAAAAAATCTAAGAAATCTAGAAGTGAAAGGACAGAACACTTCGGTAACGTCAGTGGCTCTGTTCACTTGAAAGGTGCCTAAATGAAGTCTAAAACAGCTGTGTCAGGTGCCCTGATAGGGGACTGGATCATGCTGTATCAAAGGTTTTGCTTCTGTTCTCCCTTCTTCCCCACCTTTAAGTGTTTTTTAGTTCATCTACTTCGAAAGACAGCTTTCCTAAAAGGAACTGAAGGCAGACTTTTGATATGATGGTGGTATATGCAATAAGCATCCAATCTGAAACAACAGTTCTGAAATATGAATGCACTGGTTCCGTATTTGTCTCTTTTGGAAGTAATGCTAATTAAAATTAAAACATGAACATTTAATGGCTAATTGTTTAAGAGATGAACGGGAAAAAATACTGCGTGTGAAACCCAGACAGGAAATTGCTTCAGGGAGGAAAATGAAAAGGGTAAAAAGTAGCAACAGTCAGGGAGAAGGGAAGAGGGGAAGGGGAAAGCGTAGAACTGTTACTGGTCCTAAAGGCCACCTCATTTTCAGTATGATCCTGAATGCTGTTATAAGGCATTTAAGAAATTAGAAATAAAATGAACTTTCACAGTTAAACACTAGAAATAAAATGAAATTACGCAGTTCTGCATGAAGGAGCATAATCTACCTTTGGGTAGCCTGTTGAAGTCTGTTGCCCTAGTTTTGTACCAGAGCCAGCAGAAAATAATTGAAACATTTGAAATTTGAGCTTCTTTACTGGCTGAGTTTGACACTGAGAATGGGCATCCTCTGCTCTGCTTGAAAAGCTGAAGTTTGCTGCTCCTTTCCAAGTAGGTTTCCAATGATGGCAAATAGCAAAGGTTCTGGCATTTCACTTGATCTGAAGTCTTTAACTACAGTCAGGCATGAGGCTGCAAGGTGCCTTCAAGCACCCAAGGTCATAAATGCCCGGAAGAAATACAGCCTATGTGAGTGCTGTGCACTGTGGGTACTGGAGCAGATCTCATTTGTTGGTACTGACAATCAGAAATAAAACAGTTCACTTGGTTATTATAATCCATACCAAAAAGCTTTTATGCATTGTAGCATTTAATGTGTGGCTGTAAATTAAGTTGGAGAAGGGAAAGTGATAATCCATCTGAGATGAAATTTTCTACAGACTACCGTGACCTCATTTTGACGCAGATTTGATTCAGTTTTCACATCTTTGTGCAATGATGATCCATTTCAGATACTGTGTAAACAAAGATTTGGTTATTATCTGCACATCATTTGAGAGAGGCCAGAGGTCAGAAAAGAGAAATTCTGTTAATTTTTTTTTTCATAACATAATTCTTACCTGCACAGTTATTGAATCCCTATTTTAAAACAAAAAAAACCCCACCCACGTAACCAAACAGTTATCTTTTCATAACCAAAGAGAACTGCAAAGGAGCTAAATCATGCACTTGATCTCTCTCTTTGGCAAAAGTAGCAGTTGGAATATATGCTTTCTTCAAAATAGGGACAGTGATCTTTCAGAAACAGTGTTATTTCCACCTTTTTGTCCCTTTGTCAAGAAAATAGGCAAAACAAGGTTAGACCTAAAGAAATATGCAAGAATGGTGCTGATAGGAGCATGCTTTAAAAAAAAAGAGAACCAAAGAAGAAAATCTAGAGTTCGTGTCACATTTGCATACTTCTCTGCCACAGGCAAGTTTGTTTTTTTCTCTTAAAGAGTGGATAAGTCTTTACCATTACTTTGGTAAGAATATCTAGGAAAATCAAAGTGGAAGTGATGTTGTGGTACCAAAGAAAGTTCTCTTTCTGAAGGCTTATATGTTGAATTGATAGGATCTCGGTCAATAAGCAGGTAAGAGTGACTTGAAAGTTGCACATTACATCTATGAGAGAAATGGATGGCATGTCTGCAGTTGGTTATGGACCATTAGTGGTCTTGTTAAAACTCTGTCCTTGTGAGTCTGGCAGCCCTCCTTTGTAGGTGGGAAAATGATTAGGTTTGTTTAAAGTCAATAGTTGGAAAATTAACATGCAGAACCTAGAAAATCTTTTTTGTATCCCAGTCCCTAACCAGAAAAGGGAAGTAAAAAATAAGTATGATAGCAAATTATTTTCAAGTGAATGGAAGAAATGGAACAAAATATAACATCTATTTGATCTCAAACTTTTCTGATAACAAAATGGACAATGATGGACAGGCAGAATGGCTCTCCATTCAAATGCCTTCTGCCTTCATCCAAACCCCAGGGAAGTTAGGAACACCTCTAGCTTCAAATAGTGCTGCAGTAATTCAACTTAGATGATTTACTGTTCTGAAAATGTAACTGTAGCAGAACTTAGGAGAATTAAAAAACACTCTCCAATTTATTGTATGAATTTTGTTCTTCCAGCAGCAGTTACTGTGCACAGCTCAACCTGCTTAGTTTGCATATGTGAACAGTGTTCCTGTCTGAAGTACTGTATTTACACATGAATAGGAATCCAGATGACATAGAAGAATCCATGATCTGTGTTTTCCTCCATGTAGTCTGCGTATGCATGTTCTATTTTTCAAAGTGTGAAGGTGAAAAAGACCGAGACCTGTTCATTACCAACTACTGTCAGGACAAGTAAAAGACTGTACCCAGATTGTGCTGTCTGGACAGTGAGGGCAGGAACAAAGCTAAAACTTCCCTGGCAGACTGTGTTCATGGATTATCTTGGCAGTACTGTGGAAAAAAAAGGTCACAGCCTGCCTATGCAACAGGCAGAGCACTCGAAATAATTTCCTTAAATCAAAATCACTTAAATCAGTATATACTGATGAGATCTACATATGCAATACTGTTGGTTACATATTTTGTGTTCTAAGACATTTTCTGCCACTTCCGAGTGGGAACTAGCAATACGCAGTGTAACATTGGAGAAGTGTGTGATATCAAGTATGATCCACGTTGTTAGGCACCAGAGCTATTGCAGTATGAATTATTTCAGTCTTGCGCCTTCTCTGTGAAGCCTTGTGCAGGCCATTCCTGGCTTTGCACGGTATCGCTTGGTTTAACTGTGTCTCGGTCTCCCCTCAAGCACATAGCCCGTCTGCTCCAGACGCAGAAGATGGAAGGGCTGAAGCTGGAAGGAACTCGTCCGCCTTTCCTTCCTTGCTGGCAGCGTTGCCCTCCCTGCCTAATAGGGTGCTGGCATAGCTGTGAAGTGTTTGGGCTCAGTGGGCCTGGGAGGGAAACGTGATAGATGCACACCACCTTTGGCACAGAAAACAGTTGTGTTGTCACTGAAGGCAAAGGAGTGCTGTAGAGAAGGGTCACTGCATGCTTTCCTTGTGTTTTTACTAGTCCCACAATATCTGCCACTGGCCTTTGCAGGAGAGAGAGTACTAGGCCAGGTGGAACTTTGGTCTGATCTACTATGACCATTCTTAAATAACAGATTATACACAGGGCAGCACAAGAGGTGCCTGAACTCAGTCATACTGAATGGGTAAGAACAGATCTTGATCTAGGAGTGGAGAATTGTGAAATTCTGCCTTGAGACATGTAAAACCACAAATCCAACACCTGAGTTGGCACATTCAGGGACATCAGAAAAGAGAAAGAGGTGTTACTAGCCCCTTCATGATGTTACTTTACCTCCCCAGGCTGCCTGTGATCTGTACATATCTGGATGTAGAAAATGACAAGGGATTTTGAAGGTGAGTCAGAACAGAGTGCACCATAGTCTTTAGTTGTGCGGTGTGTGTATACTTTCTGTTCATGGTTCTTCACTGCCTGTAACTCATATTAGTTCAAAGTAGCTATAAATGGCTACAGAATCAGCTTGGTCATAAGTGACTGCAGAACATTCAAAGGAGTGGAAAATCTAATCTTTTGTCTTCCACCAATATCAGCACCAAGAACTTAATTGTACCAATAGAGGGGAAAATATTGTCTCCCTGCCCAACACGCTAAATCTCTTCCAGACACTGATTTTCATGAGTGTTTCTACTGACCTTCTCTCCTGGATGGAACTGGGCATTCCATCAACTTTAATCCTTCATGACTTTTCTGTAAATGTTTGATGTTGTCAGTTACAGGGTTTTCCTCCTGCACTGCTTAAAGCATGTGATGGCCTGTTAGGCCACACTTTCTGCCACATTTTCACTCCTTACAGTCTCAATAGTGTCAGGTTGTCACAACGAATAAAGCTTTTGTAACACCTCAATGAAGAGGTGGTTTCTGCCTTTTTTTTTCTTTTTTTTTTTTAACATTTCAGGAAGGTTAAATCGAGTAACAGCTACAATAGGAGAACTACTTAACAAACCATTAACTGTTTTCTAGCATGGTTGCAGGTTGTCAGTTGGCTCCACACTGTCCTTTTAATTGATCTCAACATGCACAGCCACCCACTGAGCAGCTGAGAAAGTCATTTTACTATGCTTATCATTTTGTTCTGTGATTTTTGGTCTGTAAGTAGTGCCATTAGGACTGCAAAGGCATCCAAGATCTTTTCTGAGGCATTTATATCCTTTTTTCTTTAAGGAAGGCTTAGCTGAGACTGAGGTTAGTGTCTCAATAAATTAATCTCTGGCTCTTCAAATCTTTCCCTTTTGAAAAGGCTAACAATTCCGTTCCATCATCCCCAGTTTATGCCAGTTGGACAGCATATACAGTAAAAATCTGGTGTAGGCTTTCCTTTTATTTTCACCTCATCTTACAGTAATTGGATCCTAGATCTAATGTTTGGATTTTCTGACCATTGTTTCTTTTGTCAAACCGGCTTATGAAACTACTTAGAGTAACAGTCCAGGGAAAGGAGCTTTCACCTCACTCAGAACAGTCAGATACCAACTTCTCCCTCTAAGCTGCTTAACCTGCTCCTGTGTCTTAGTAACCTCCAAGGACCACTGAAGTGGCATAGAAGTGAGATGCGAGGCTGGATCCCCTTATGATTCCCACTATGTACCTCTGTCCATTCCAAGTTTTCCTCTGAGCAGAGGACTTCTCTGACTGCTGAAGCATGGAACCTGCTTGCATGAGCCTACTAGGAGGGCACAGGGCAATCATCAAGATAAAAGTTGTATTGCTGCACAGTGGTAAACATTGTATTTATATTAAAACTGAGAAAAAAATGTTATTAGTGCAACTATAAGTTAACTAGTGTACCTCAATAGTGTGCATGGGGATATTGCCTATGAATAGGATATCACACCTGTGGTTCTACTCTCTTCTCACCCCAGATGCTCACTTACACCTTCATGTCTGGCTTGGGACATCTTGTAGCAATTTATAAACAGCTGAGCCCAGAGATGTGCTACAAAAGACAGAAATATTGAAAATGACAAAATAGGATTCATGTAGTGCAGTGAGCTGTGTAGTGGACTATATTATTCCAGCATGTACATGAACATCTTTGATATTTGATGACACTAATCAGGCTAAAACTCCAGCATAGACTCTGTATTTGCAGTTTTGAAAAAAAACCAAACTCCCCTGTGTACGTAAAAATTCTAATTGTCACAGTCAAAGCTAGAACCATCTCACTGCTAATAAACACATATACACACACACACACACACTTGACTTGTGGAACCATCCACCTTCTAAAATAAGGTTCCAAATGGCTGTGTGTTTATGTGTGTTAGCCCTTGAAAATTTCTTCTTGGGACCGATGGGCACTTCTGATGCATTCCCCTATGGCCCATTGATTCTCAGGAGCGTATTTAAAGACCTTACTAAACTTCTCTTTTGGGTACGCTCCAGAGTCAATTCTCAAATGCTTACAGCTTCTCAAATACTCAAAGTAATCTGAGCTCATTCTCTGTGCTTCAGTGATGATTATTTCCATGCCATTTTGCAAGTCTGACCTACATTTTGGCTTCATCCTCCTTTTTTTAGGCACAGAACTTTTTTTTTTTAAAATGGGAAAAAAATGTGGGTTTATTTACTGTCTTTTCATTCCAATATCTGCAACCTTTGCTTAGTTAGAAAAAAATATTTCTTATGTACCTATGAAATCAGTGCTTTAGACAGAGTTATTCAAACAGTTTGATCCATTGAACCTAGCAGGAGAGAAGCCATTGGTTGTTCTGGAAATCCCTGATTTTCCAGCACTGTGATTAGGGTGTATGAGACAGGGTCACATGGGAGACTCCCACAATCAACAACTGGGACTTGACAAGTGTCTGGAACACAAGACTGATCCTAGGAAATTCAAAAGACTTCCCATGGTATATGCCAAAAGTGAGATCTGATTAGATTTGAAGCATTGGTTTAGATAGAATTTTTAGTTCACACTGGGCTGGTTTTAGATTACGCTGTCTTGGCTCACCCTTTATTTGAACAGAATTAGCCTCTCCCAATAATACTCTTTTCTAGTGTGACCTAAGGCTGACAAATCAGTTGTAATGGGAAGTATCACTGGAAGAAAAAAAAAAAAAAAAAATACTAAATGAAGTTTTCTTGCACAAATCCCAATGATTCCCTTTCTGTATTTTATGTTATTTACAAAATTTGTTTCTAGACATGATGGAAAGTACATTCATTTCCATCGTTAGTGATGTGTAAAATTTGCTGCTATCACTCACATTACCAGACATTTTTACTGTAGAAAATGGAAGGTAATTGGTACTTCAGGCAGGCCACAAATCTTTCCTGACAGCAGTGTATCACTCACAGTACACTGATTGCAAAAATTAGTTAATTCAAGAGGAATATTATATTCCTTGAGTCCTGGCATAAATCTCTCCAAATTCTGCAGGCATTACTGCCATCAAGTTAAAAGATAGATTTCTGTCAGCCTGCTTGACTATGTGTGCTCCTGATTTAGATGCTACTCATTCCAACACCTCTTCTAAAACTGATATATATTGCCTATTAAGTCCACCAGAAGAGACTTTAAATGGCAGCATTCAATAATATTGGGCTAATCTGTTGCTTTTATTTACCAATCTTCTTAGGGTTGTAAATCCTCAACTGCATGGTGTTTCCTACTTCAATACCTTTGTGAATGAAAACTAATGAGAGTGCAGTGTTTATGCATTGATGAGAATCTGTCTTTCTGTACATTTGGGATGCTCTTCATTGTTAGTGTTAAGGAAATGAGGTTAGAAATTTCTCTAACAAACCTAAGAAATTTACTCAATATTCACCCAGTGAGAGTGCATCTGGATTTGATACCATGATTGCCCATGGCAACCTGTTGTATTTATAAGTTTTTACCAGATTTTGTACTTCAAGCATCATTGTAAATTCCCATCATTCTTCTGACCTACCTGAGCTTCAAGAAGATAATACAAGATGCACAAGTATTTGCAGACGAATTAAAATTTCTTTAATGTGGCACATTGCCTGTGCAAGGCCTAGGATGAGGAGGTTTCAGAAAAAACTGTATTGTTATGGCATACCTGCGCGTGGGACTTTGGCTCTGCCTAAGTCACTCAGACCTCTGCCACTTCTTGGGGAAGTATTTCATCTGCAGGTATCACCTTGAGGTTAAATCCTTGATGAAATTCATTTGTGTATTTTTTGTCTACAACTCTGAGCACAAGCAAATAGGTACAGTCTGTTTTGAGGGGTCAGGCTAAATTGGATTAATGGTGCTAACAGAACAACTGTATGAGGGAGGAAGGTTTTCTAGTGCTCTGAGCAAGCTCAGCTTATTTTGTGGAAGGTGACTGATCTGGTTTGCTACTAGCTAAAAGGGGATCAAATCTGTGAGTCAAATGGGTGTCACTGTTGTGATGGTAGCCGCCATCAATGAAATTTTCCAAGTTCTTTTTGTTTAAAGAAATTAATGTGCCAGACATGATGATAGTAGAGTGAAGTAATGATTGATCTCCTGATTTGTTTTTTTGTGATAACACAGTACTCTGTAATTGCCTTCCTGTCCTTTTATATAGAAAGAAAACTGTTTCCATTGTTAAAGTTATGGGTTTATGGCTTTGCTATGAACTTTGTCACAATGTTGAGGAAATGCATTTCAAGAAAAGTAACTGTTTTGCACAGCAAAACCAGTCTTTGTTACAATAAACCATCACAGTTGGCAAAATTCAAAACTTACCCTCTTCACAGAGTCAGAAAATGCTTATTCTTTGGGACCACAATTTCTTTCACTGAACTGGAACTGAGAGCGAGAAAACTGAGAGCAAGCTGAAGATGGGAGATGCCTACCATATACTATTGTAAAGTGAGGAATGACCAAGACTTCAGGTGTTGGACTGAAAGAGATTCGCATCAAAACCTGTTTCCTGCTATCACAGGAAATACAATCACACTCATCCCCATAAAAATGTCCACCTAGGAACATGTAATTATGAATGTGAAAGGTAGAAATAAGAATTTTGGCTTCATCTGGTCGAACTCATATTCAAAGTAAATGTACAGGGAGATTCATGACACAACTCTTTGCTGTCATTTTTTTTCAGTAGAAAACAGTGCAGGAGCCATGGGGATTGTAACTTGATGAAAAGAGGCTCTTGCATGAGTCATCTGAGTGGGTTGTTGTATAGAGGTTAATCTTAAGCAATGTAAATGCATTGATACAACATAGACAATGAACGAAGTGGATGTTATCAAACTCTTAGCTCTTTGGTGATCGCTGATTAAGAAAAGCCTCTGCACAAAACAAGAGAGTAGCTATAATCAGCATCACACCTAAAATCTGCAAACCCATGGAGAATAACTGGAAAATAATTGAGTAAGTTATTCTTGCAAAAAAAAATAATGGGCAGTCTGAAAATAGCTTTGATAACAGTTGTTTTGGAAATGCCTGATTTTTCCACTAGTTTCCCATTAATTCTGGTAAAATATGCCTTTGTGAGATTGTATTATTGAACTGCACAGAGTACTGCACGCTATATAAAGATGTATGAGTGATGTGTATGAGAGAATATAAAAAGAAGTTGAAAACGTACACGAATATGCAAATTATTAAAGCTGGTGAGACATTCTGGTCATTTTAGGGAGGTAACTGAGGCACAGATCAGATAAGGAATTGCAAGACCCTAAGTTAACAGGCAAAGAAAAGACGAAGACAGAAATCAGCACAGTAAATTGTGCTTCTTGTGACAAATGCCACAAGCTGAAGAGCTGCCTCATACTTGGAGAAGTGAGACAAATGCAATAACAGCTCATAGTAAGTTGTGATAATTTATACCCACAACATGAACAAAGAATGACAAGAGTATCACTGCAGATAAGGAAAC
Organism: Aptenodytes forsteri; assembly: GCF_000699145.1. Lineage (NCBI taxonomy): Eukaryota > Metazoa > Chordata > Aves > Sphenisciformes > Spheniscidae > Aptenodytes > Aptenodytes forsteri. The sequence goes on from NW_008795128.1 coordinate 2,876,564, forward strand.
TCAGAGGAGTAATGGACAGTTTTGGACAAAGTTGGAGATCAGTGCTCAAGTCAACATGATCCCAGAACTTATTAGCACTGTAGGAGAAACACTGATAATGTCAGATATGTGACAAAACTGAAGATTTTGCTTACATTCAGGCTTACTATAGTTAGCCCCACTGAAGAAGCATATGAAATAAATGCATGGGTAAATAACAAATGCAGCTCCTAAGACTACATAGAATTAAATATATAATTCATTAAAACATGTAACTTTTTGGAAAGCAGGAAACTCAAACAACAGAAGTAAATATCAGAAATGTATTCCAGGATATAGGGAAGCTTTCTGAAGAGAACAGAATAGAAATGGAAAAGCCTATTTCCAAGACCCTTGGAAAATTCTAGTCTCTCAGAAACAAAGGCAAAAGAAAAAATGGAACGAGGCCACTTCCCTCAGAATCACAGAGCAAGCAAGGGAACCAAGAGAGATGACATTACATACCAATCACTGCAGACAAAAGAATTAGTACTTCCTCCCTATTTATTCACTCCAAATAACAAACTAAATGTATATAGATGCGAACATTTTTCACCAGTTAAGCAATGACATTCTTAAATGTCTTTTATGGGGGATGCATCAACCATGGAAAAATATTTGGTATCAGCAGGTTTTGGCCAGTAACCTTAAGAAACAGAGCACACTTTTTCGTTAGGAAATGCTGTTTCTGCAGACTGGCTTCTGGGCTTTGTTTGGCACTTGACTTTTTTCACTGGAAAATAAAACACATCTTTAGTAGCATAGAGGGTAAGTTTTCACAGATGATGTTTTGATCTGTGGAAATGCTGTAGAAGAGCATAACCACAGGCTCCATGTAGCTTTGAAAACACGGCAAAACATAAACAAAAATGTAAATTATATGTATTAGAAATAAGATTCCTAGAAGCAAGGTGCTCAAGCAGATCAGATAAGCATAAGGCTTCTACCAGCATTCTTGTCCTTCTAGATAAAATATGATCCCTGTGATTTTTCTTTGTGATTCCTAGACATGGTCATGAACAATGTAGGAAAATCAGTACCTATTGTAGATGCTCAGACAGGGGCCTTTGAATACTCTGGTGGAAGTATGTTCACAGGATGCAAACGTGAATAGACTGAACGAAATTAAGGTATTAAAGGAACTCTAAATTTGATGTCCTTAGGAAGTATAAGACTAAGCTGGTTATGATATGGATGGCAGTATGGTCAGAACTGGAGACTAGTATTATATCATTGAGTATCTCATACTTAATCCATGAGTATGAGAAGTTTTGTGTCTATTCACAGAGGTCCATGTTAGCCGAAGCTGTCCATAAACCACTTATTGCCATTGACAGAGAGAGGCCTGACAACAACGGAGATTAGTTTTAAACACATATATATGTCCTCTAAATAGAATATAAACATGGGACATACTTTGTAGCTAAAGTACAGACGATGAGAAGAACGAAGTTCCAACCTAGTTTGTAGTAGTATCAATCTTCCTTTCAAAGAACACTATTCTGTCTGGAACAAAATGTGAAATGAGATTGCCAATACTAATGTTGAGAATGGAGAGCCTGCTAGATGTAACTGAAGTTATTAGCAGTGTGAGAATTGGAAAACATTCTGGGCCTTCTTTACTTGTTTAGGGGGGAATTTTCAGGACTAGGATGTGATCATTAAAATGTTACACAAAAACATTGAAAAAGTTACACAAAGATCATCTGAGGACCAAAAAGTAAACGGAAGAACAGCAACACTTAGGAAGCTTTGAAGCATTGTCACCTGCAAACACACAAGTGGAATCCAGCAAAATTTCCATATTTACAGCGTAAGGAAAAATATGGTCCTTGAAGCAGAACAGGTTCTAAAGGATATTTTACTTTCTGTGAGGTAGCCTTTGCAGAATGTGTTACAGTTAAACAGGTGTTTATGCATATCCAGTTTCTCTAGAGATGATATACCTCAAGCAATAATGTTTTACAAGTGGGTGATAATTATTTGGCAATGAAGTTAAGCATTCTGCAATTAGATATATGTATAAATGAATTACTGCTAATCTGTATTATCTCCAGTCCAATGATCTGATGGAAGACAGTGTCAAAATATTAAGTATATGCACAACAGATTGCCAAGTCAAGATGGCTGAACTGCAGGATGTGCCTCAGCTAAAATGTATCACTTTGCTATTATCTGACTGCAGCCACTGTTTAGAAATCTGCAGAATCATATAGGATGCAATATTAGGATATAATATTGAGAATTCAATGTTAATTAATGTTAATATTGTTAATATTATGATCAACTGCAAGTAAGATTTGGACAGATGACCCAAGAAAGACACTCATGAAAGAGCCAAGCTTAGTGAGTGGCAAACACGTTGTGCAGAAGCTTGCCAGGAGGCCTGCATGGATGAACAAGGAGCTCCTGGACAAACTCAAACACAAAAAGGAAGCCTACAGAGGGTGGAAGCAAGGACAGGTAGCCTGGGAGGAATACAGAGAAATTGTCCGAGCAGCCAGGGATCAGGTTAGGAAAGCTAAAGCCCTGATAGAATTAAATCTGGCCAGGGA
>NW_008795128.1:2881380-2889229 GCF_000699145.1 Aptenodytes forsteri
CCTGCTCATTGCAGGGGGGGTTGGACTAGATGACCTTTAGAGGACCCTTCCAACCCAAACTATTCTATGATTCTGTGTTTCTGTGATTTAAAACTGAGCAATCCCAAACACCATGCAGATCCCTGTAGCAGTAACAAATATAACATGAAACAGAAGTGATGTTTTTTCTCCATTTTGTGTCTTCGTATAACAAAAGTGTTCCTACATTGATTTAAAACTGAGCAATCCCAAACACCATGCAGATCCCTGTAGCAGTAACAAATATAACATGAAACAGAAGTGATGTTTTTTCTCCATTTTGTGTCTTCGTATAACAAAAGTGTTCCTACATGCTGACAAATAGTAAGGCTGTTAATCATAGGAAGTATAGACTGAGAAGCCTCTTGATTCATACAGTCTGTCTATGCAGGGACAAGTGAATTCTTGTCTGACAGGATTATTGTGTGCCAGGTTCAATTTTTACTGGTTTACATGAGCTAATCTTTGAGAAGCAGTTCTGTCCTATTAATTCCACCACTCCAAATGACTTGCTGATCTCCAGCCTGAATTCCAGCTTCTTAATCCCAGTTTCATCATTGTGCACTACCCCAATGCAGATTCTTGAAGTCTGCAGAGATAGTCCCAGCTCCTTACTGTAACTTGCTTAGATGCTGTTAGTACTTGAATACAAATCCTGCAAGAAATAGCAGCCTCTGTGCTACTTTAGATAGACACTGCATTTTAGTTTCCCCAGGGCAGTAAAGCATCGGTCGATTGCAATTGCATTGGCAGATGCCTTTCTCTCTCTGCTTTGAGGCTTTTCTTGTTTTGTAGCTGTGGCTCAGTGAAGTGAGAGGAATGTCTTCTCCAACATGCACAGTTTTCCAGTGGCTCAGATGGAGCCAATGAGCAAACATGCACTTCAGGGTAAATAGTGTCTTTGCAAATATATGTCAGTTTTTGTTCTCTTTCATGTGCAGAAGCCAAAGATGAAGTGACGGATTGGCTAGACATTCAAAATGTGCTGATTTTCTCTGCAACATGAAACAGCAGAGCCAGGCAGGAGGAAGACTGCAATCAGTTTTAACAGGAACACTATAAAGCTAGTGCATGGCGTGTTTATTCATACACCCTTCTTTGATGTAGTGCATCATAAAATATATTGAACTTTGCAAGTTGGTTTCTTCCCTAAGGGTCAAAAAGTATTTTACATTCATTAACTACTTCAACAGACTAAAAGGCAACCTTCTCTGGAGTGGAAAATGAGATCTGTTTAGGGCAGGTAGCAAAGAAAACTGCTATACGCAGATGAAGCTGAAGAGTTCTGCAGGACTTACAAACTTCTGTACAGTAGTGTGTTCACGTGCAGTAGAAAACTATCTTAACAGAAGACACATTTTGGTGTTAAAAAAACCTGTTGATCAAGGGCAAAAAGAAATTATTAGGGGATTCCTAAAGCATCACCAGATTGTGCTAAGGGGTTCTTCTTGGTGTGTAGATGTCAGGTTAGTTCCCTACCCCCTGTTACATTCAAGGTTAGGAGAAGCATACCTCATTAACCTGAACAAACTAATAAGAAGCAGCAGAAAGGAAAAAGCCCCAAGGCTGATAGTCCTTCAATTATTACAGCTTTCCTGCTAAGAGTAAAATTAGAAAGATAAAAATGCAATTAAAGTCCTACCCACGCCAGAAAGTTGAACCATTTACTTTGAATTTTTCCATTAGCTGTTATTGAGTCAATATAGTTTGTATCAACTTAAGTTAACCCTGAAGACGCTACTTATTCCCTGTCTGAAGACTAGCAAGTCATGCATTATCCTGATTTCTAGTTTCCTGCCCCTTTTTATTCCACTTCCTCCTCTTGAGGCCAGTAGTAATGGACAAGACATTATAAAGTGGGACTGAGGAAGGTTCAGGAAATACAGTGGCGATAACAGAGGAGCTTGGTCTGTGTTCTTATGCTGACAGAACAGGAGAATCAGGTAGTAACAGCCCTCAAGTTCAGCCCTTCTATGAAAGCATTTCAGTAGTTGTTACAAAGTGTGGTGAAATAGTTTTTGGTTTTGGGGGAACTGCATTATGTTTGAAACTTACGTTTACATTGATTAATCCTCTACCTGCTCTAATGAGAAGAACTAGCTCCCTTTGATATTTTGAAGTATGTCATTTGTTGAGTTTTCACTTTGGCTGTTTGTCCCATATAGGCAGATAATAAGATAGTCGTGGCAGGAGTTTATGTTTGAGGTTGGAGAGAGCTGGTTAGGACGCTGGAGTGCTATAACTTGGGTCCAGAGAAATTTCACTACTATGAGTAGGCTGAAACGATGATCTCCTATGTTGTTAAAGCAACAGCAAATGTGGATTAGACCATGTGTGGTATAACATCATTAGTGCATACATACTACTTAATGTCTTTGTAAATGTGGTAGTATTCACAATCTACTGTCCAACCACCCCACCCTTTTTAATGCTTGGCATCATGAAAACAAAAGTTTAAAGAGAAGATTTGTTTATCATTATTTGGTTGGAGGGTTTTTGGTTTGGGTTTTTTTTGAAGTTATTTTAACATTAGTAGCAAATATTTTGCATCAAGGAAGCCTTTGCTAAAGACCTAATACGTTTTTTTTTCTGAAAAAAAGGTCTCAAAGTTTAAAAAAACTTTATTTCAGGATTTACTTGAAATATTTTTATTATGATGCAGAATACAGTTCTGCTGTTTTTCGCTGCATGGACTCACAAAACGAGGTAGCATGTTATGATTACTGATTCTGACCTTGCATAGCCTGTTTAGTATAAGCTATCAAGGCTGAACCTTGAAAAGCTGAATGACACTTTGTCAATGTATGGAGCTACGCAGATTTATCACAGTGTGACAGGCTGACATTGCACTGCAGTATTGGTCTCATGAAGTTTCATAACCAAATCATAGTGTGCTAACCTTGTTCATCTACATTACTCTGCTACCAGACTTCAGGATGTGGCTTTTAGGTTCATACCTTTTTGTTTCTGTTTCTTCCCTTTGCTTCCCTGTTAGGCTGTATGTGCTCATTCTACTTTTGCTGCTCTGGACATAGCGAAGGAGTTGCATGAATATCTCTCCGCTGAAAGCACAGGGCTCACCTAAACTATTGCAAAAACCTCTTGACGGGGGTGAGTGCATGTTGCTGTCCTACACCACACTTTGATAGTAGATATAAATTTAAATGTACTGATGGCTAAGATTGATTAGAAGCTATGTTTTTTGTCATGGCTTGTTCTTCCTCTTTTAGTCTTTTGATATAACCTTCTGATCAGATACTTCTGCTACCTAGCTATATGAATAAAGATTCTCTAACCTCTTATGGGATGTGGTTTAAGATTGATTAATTTATACTCATGATGGTAGCCTTAATTATTAGCCATGTCTTTTTTAGACTGAAGTCTCTTGTATTGTAACTTGGCTATGCAAATATATTCACATATCCTAAGCCAGATATATTTCATATTCAGGCTAAATATATAGTACCTGTTAGAAAATACATTCTTTGGAGTATAAAATGGGAAAATGACCAGCTAGCCAATTAATATTGTGTTTTGTTTGAAGGGCCAAAGTACATGAGAGTACAAATAACAGCAAGGGGATGTTGAATTATTAATAAGGGAATATTTATTGGACAAGAGATGACTGGAAGCATGTATTAAGGGATTTGCTGTTAATTGATTCTAGAGAACCTCTTAGTATACATGAAATGTTCTTAACAATTTTATTCATCCAAAAGCCAATGCTATGACCTGGGAAGGCCTGCTGTATGAATTTGTACATGTGACTTATGTGAGGTTAGAGTAGCACAGTACTTTAAGACCCTCTGGTCTGGCTGTGAAACTCTGCTTCTAAGGGCAAATGGACTTGAGACACATATTGAGTGTGAGGTGCAGAAATATCAAGTGCAAAACAAAGTTTGAGAAAACTTCAGTTAAATAATCCCACAACTGGGAACGACAATGATTCTTTAAATCATTAACTCCAGGTTCTCCCAAGTAGTCAGACAGTTAGTTCAATAAACCAATTAGCAATTCAAAATTCAAATTAGCAATAATCTGTTGTAGAGTAGTTCAGCTGAAAAAAATCAGGGAAATCATTAGTAGCATTATAAAAGCAAATCCCTCTTGCATATTGTTTTCTTACGACTATTCTGTTACGTTAATCTTGCATATGCTGTCTAGTAACCAGAATATCAAAGGAATAATAATGGGAAAATTATTTTTAAAATGACTCATATTGTTCAATGTATCATCTAGTACTTATTAAATAATTCCAGTGGTTAGCTGATGTCTTTTCTCTGGGGAAATTACTTCACATCCAGACGTTTTCACTGTCAGGAAGTATTCTTTGGATATTTAATCTCAGTTTTTCTCTACCTTAAAGAAGAAGCTTTTGCAAATACTTTTAATCTGGAGAAAAGCAGCTCAAGCAAGTAGCTTGATTCTATCTCATTTGCTAATTGGACTAACCTTTAAGGAGACTACTTGTTTGTTTTTAGTTTTCATCTGTCATTTGTGTCTTTGCTTGTGCAGATATAATGCAGTACTCAATAATAAATTGTGGAAAGTACATAAATTTTACTGAGAATGAATCAATGGTTTATCATATTTTCCCCTTAGCGTGTACAACTGAGTCATTGTGGTGCTACAAATCATATTTGCCTTCCAAAGTTCTGTTTCTAATACAGAAGCAGCACATGGATGAAACTGCTTAATTAGTCAAAGATATTAAAGGTAAAGCTTACAAAGGATCTAACTGTGCTCTGTTGGAAGAAAAAGAAAAAGGAGAATTGAAAGTTGTTAGCTTCACTGCTGTTATTTGGCATGTTTTATTTTGTCTCCGCAGCTCTATCACACTCGGCCCAGCTGCTGAGGTTCTGTTTCAGTCATTGTTGAGATGAATGAAACAACGTTTTTTAGCATTTGGTATAAAGAACATAATTCAGGCAGTGCCTCACATAAATGTTTGCACAGATCTCAAAATGCCTGATGTACCAACTAGGAATCTGGCATAAAAAATACACATTTTTAATTTGAAGCAGATGAAGTTAACTCCGTGCCATGTCTACAGAACTGCTTCAGATAGCCCTGTACAATGAAGTATGAGTGATTCTGCTGCAGACAGTTGAAAACACTGCTGTGATATTTTACTATTAGTTTTCCCAAACCACAGAATGTGACATGTCCTGTGCTGCACAACCAGTTTTGGTGATGTGACTTAAACCAAAAACAAAGGTGATGTTTACTACTTTCTGATGCTTTATTTAGAAGAAAATTTCTGATCAGTACTTCTCAACTTTTCTGCAGCCACATGCTCCAGTTCTGGTTATAGTCTAGTGTGTGACAAAGGTAGAACTAGACAGAAGTTTGTGAAGTCAAAAAATCTTGCCTACTATGATTTGGACATTGCAGATTATGTGGTCACAATGAATCAGTACTCTGGAACCCTGACCTCCTTGCACTGTCTTTGTGGTGCAGCCAATATTTCTGGCGTTTTGAGAAACCTAAACTGAATATCGTGTTAAGCCTGAGATGTACTGCAGTATAGGATTGTAATCACATGAGTTTAATTTTGAGTTACTGACCTTAATAAACCTTAAATCATGCAGTACTGCAGGACTTGCATCTGTGATTTTGATTCTTCGCCCCTTACCATGTGAAAGCATTTTTTGAGAGTCTCTGGGGACAAAAATATTGGGTTGATTTGGAGTTACCAGATGCCCTCTCCTGGGTGATGCATTCCCTCTGAGGGCCATTTGGCAAGAATATACTTCCCCCTTCTTATTGGAAATACAATTCCAGATCACTTTCTACATCCACATGATGGACATCCATGACAGACTCTGAATAGAGATGAGAGGGAGTTGACCAGTGAGTTGAAGAGAAGGGTAGGGAGGAGGGTGTCTCTGTTATATCTCATGGCCATTTTTTTTATTTTTCATTTTGTTTAGCTGCAGGGTGATGTCTCCATGGGGATAAGAATTTGATTGTTGCCAGTATCTTGAATAGCTATTTTTGCATTAAATCTGTAAGAATAAATATATGTAATTAGCAAGAAGCGGTGTTCTAATACACATGTACATAATGTGTGTCAATCATCAGAAGAGATTATGTCAAGCAGGACACAATTGCAATAGGATCTACATTTCAAAAAGAGGAATAATTTTGTCTGTCTAATTGGAGGCAATGGTGACCCCGTACAGAGAAGAATGGTATCTGATTACATCCATAAATGTCAGCTATAACATGATATGTTACTAAGTCTCTGACAGATTTTCTTTACTCAGGAGGGTGAATGATATTGCAAGAATATTTAGGTGAGAAATCCTTATGCCCATCCATCCAACAGTTTAGGTATTCCTCGCATGCTTTAAAGAATCTGATTTACTGGGAACTAGAAGGTGGCATTCTGCTGTAGCTCAACAATCCTGTGCAATATTTATAACTGTCATTCATTTTTCCATACCAATGCCTTTTTAATTTGTCCTGATAAATTTCTCCAGTGTTTACACAGCACTTTCATTAACGTTTAGAATGGTCTTACGTACGTTGACTTTTCCAAAGCCTCTGGTTGCTATCTTGCACACCAATGATTTACAAGACTATAAACAAATAAAGGCCTAAAAAGCAACTAGTGAATATTGTTCTGAAACTCAGGTGCTTGCTATAACTCTCTTTCTTGATACTTAATGCTTTCTTGTTTGTTTGCAATTTATACTTGGAAATGGATATCAAATGTGCATGTTGCAAATGCCATTCTGAAGAAACTTAAGCATTTGGGATTCTGGATTGAGTGAAAAAGTGTAGAGTGCCTTTGGACATCCTTTGGCTATAGCAGTATTCTGTCCCTACGTGTTGGGAATAAGTAACAGGTGTGATGTGCTAAACTTGATGAACTAATCTACATAAAACATCACAGCTTTTGCAATTAAATACAGTGGCAAAGCAAATGATCTTTAGTGCTATATACTGGTGATTGCTGGTGACTAGTAATGGCTAATCAACAATTGGTGTCAGTAATTAATAATGAATAACAAACAGCAATTAATTTCTGGTGGCAATCAATGATGATTCATCTGTGACTTATTGCCGGACTGTGGTCAGTAATTGCTTGAAACTGATTCACAAATGATCAGTTTGTGGGAACATTCCGGAAGTGTGTTTCAGTGATAGACGGTTGTTGCCATACACTGCCAGTGAGTGTCATTGTACCATTGTCAGGGATTATTAGTGATTGTTGTTGACTTTCAGAGGTAGACTGTGCAAAATATGCTAATAAGCATAAGTAAAGAGCTGGTTAGAAGACCAAACCGCAAAAAGGCAGAAAAGCAGCCATGGCCCAGCTCTCTACTTTGTGGAGGTCTCTGTCAAGCAATGCCAGGCTTCCTGCTGATGGCATTAGGAGTAGGAGTCAGGATGGATGGGGAGGCATTAACTGCTGGGGGAGTGGAAGGGAAGAATCTTCCTCAAAAACAAAACAAAAAACCCAACAAAAATCCCTCACCCTAAACATCCTGTTTTCTGTTGGTAACAAGAGCAGTGAGTCTCCTCTTGCAGAGGGCCAGTTTCTGCCTCTTTCCTTTGCCTTTTTCATGTGCTCATTTCAGGGTGACAAACTTCAAATTTTTGTGTGCTGCTAAGAAGTCTTGAGCTGGATCTGCATGATATAATTTCATAGAATCATAGAATAGTTTGGGTTGGAAGGGACCTCTGAAGGTCATCTAGTCCAACACCCCTGCCGTGGGCAGGCACATCTTCAACTAGATCAGGTTGCTCAGGGCCCCGTCCAACCTGACCTTGAATGTTTCCAGGGATGGGGCATCCACCACCTCTCTGGGCAACCTGTGCC
>NW_008795128.1:2889973-2924438 GCF_000699145.1 Aptenodytes forsteri
TGAAGATATTAAACAGTACTGGTCCCAATACAGACCCCTGAGGGATACCACTCATCACTGATCTCCATCCAGACGACAAGCTGTTGACCACTACTCTTTGGATGTGACCATTCAGCCAATTCCTTATCTACCGAACAGTCAATCCATTAAATCCATACCTCTCCATTTAGAGAGAAGGATGTTGTGGGGGACCGTGTCAAAGGCGTTACAGAAGTCCGGATAGATGACATCCATAGCTCTTCCCTTGTCCACTGATGTAGTGACTCCATCATAGAAGGCCACTAGGTTGGTCAGGAAAGACTGACCCTTGGCGAAGCCATGCTGGCTGTCTCGAATCATCTCCCTGTCTTCCATGTGCCTCCATTTAGTCAATTAAAAGTAATTAGTAGCATTGACTAACAATGTTGAAATCACTGATTTTCTTTCCATTTATGGAGGTGATCCTGCTAGTCTTAGATTTTTGGGGGAAGCTCACAAAAAATTTGGGGCCAGATTTAAAGAAGGATTTAGGAACCAATTCTTGGTTCTTCCTACTTAGACTATTAGTACTGCTTGGAGCATGCTTTGATCAGGGACAGGTGCTGCCTGCTGACTGGTTGTTAAAGCTTTGTGCCTGCATATTACTGGGTCTTCTAATATAAACCAAAAGATACAACCAAGAGGTAGGAATGGGGTGGGCTGAGGAGGGGTAAAGTCTCACGCTAGTGAGGCTTCAAATGAAAACTCTCCATGACAGTAATATCAGGGCTTGCAGGTGCAAAACCATGAGAATAACAGCAAGAGAATAGCAGTATGAGAACAACAGAGGGAATACTGCCACAGAGACTCTGGAAAAACAGTCAGAGCAGCTGAGGTGAAAGGCTTCAGAGCTGCAAGTGAAAGGCAAGCTACAGAACTTCAGATAGATTACCCTTACCATTATAAAAGCTAAGACACCTAAGGTACTGTGAAAGAAAGTAAGTTTTAGGTTTTAAGGCTATCTCTTCACTGTGACTGTTTATTACCTCTCTCTGAACAGCCAAAATACACTTGACTAATCAGCATTTGAGGACAAGGTACCATTCAAATTCCTCTTCTGTCCTCATTTGCCTGAATGCATATCCCATAGTTTTTTGAGATTTTTGAGGGCTTTTTTTTTTCTCCCAGCTGTTGTGAACTTGCCTGTCAGCAGGGAAAATATTTGGAAAGGCATTGAAAGTATATCAGAATTTCAAGGTTATTTTGCATGCTCCTTCACTCCAGAGCAGGTAGATAACAGCTAAAGTTAAAAATAAACAACAAAGACCCACTCTCTAATCTTTGTGCATATCTGACAAACCACCTAGAGATTAAAGTACTTTCAAACTTGAATATTGGGATGTCTTGGGCTGAAATCCAGGAAAAGTTGAAAATAAGATCAACAGAGAAGATATACCTTAAGTCACTTCTTAAATGGAACATAATATACTAAAGTGCTGAACTCAAAATAGAATTTAGGTAGGATTTAGGTATCTAAGTGCAAGAGCCTGAATCCACAGACCCTGCATAATAGCTTAAGTGCCTGAGAGCTTGTTGATTTCTCAGTTTTCACCAGTGAAGTTGTTTTTTCAAATATTTTTATTTTAAAAATCAGACATGGTGGCTCAGGGATCCTATTTTCAATTTGCAGTTGAGAACATGTTATCCTGATGAGTTTCCTTTTGAGGGGAGGAAAGCCCTCACAGGGTTCTAAGTGCATTACTTTGACACTTCTTAGTAGAATGTGTGATGAAACCTACACATACAGCAGCAAAATCAGAAGCTGAACACTGCACTTGTAAGGATTCAGTCACAAAAAACAGACAAAGATTTGATTATTTACAGCCCGCAATCTGTTGTCCACAGACTTAGAAGGACAGAATGGGGCTAACTGGCTTCTATAGATATTTTGCTTCTCAATGAATCCATTAGTGTTCAGATCACTAAAATGTAGACAATAACTTTTCTGTCATTCTGTTGTTTGGGGAGAAATAATCACTAGTGACAGAATGTAGTTTGCAGTTTATGAATTCAGAACTTTTGAGATACGGTTTCAAGCATCTCACTCTGCAGCCAGCACATACAGAAGAATGTAGCTACATCCCAAAGTTGTATTTGTGTGCAAACATTCATGGTTCTCAGTTCAAAGAAACAACAGAACCTCTTTGCAGGGTCCAAAAAAATCTGAACTGCCACATAATCATATCTATCAAAAAGGTTGTGCTACTTGTTTAGTAAAGGAAGATCCTTTGAGGAGTTCTGAACTAGCAACTACATTTGTTTTGAGGTTATCATCATCTGAATGTCTTCCCTGGAAAAATTCTCCAGACTTACAGGAGGAAATCAGATGTGGACAGGAATTGTGTTAAAAATACTTATGTAAAACTGTTAGTCTATGTACAGTTGATGTCAGGCCAGATGTGGGAGCTGGGAAGTTTCCAGGCTGAAGTTATGCTGCTAAGCAGAGATGGACAGTAACTTAGGAATAATTTAATATTCTTTATTTTAATGAGGGCCTTATTTTCAGATTTAGAATATGGTTTATTTCGACCTTCCTTATCATTGCCAAATGTCTCATCTCATTTTGTCATTTTCATCCTAACACACATTTTTACGCTGTGCCTGTGCCTTTTACTCAATCTGAATTGCACATGGAAAAAACTGGTTAGGAGAGTTTATGGAAGGAAAACATGGGTAGGAAAGTAAGTTCCAAAGCGTGTGAAGGCTATGGGTTCATAGCTAGAAGTCATTATGGGAAATGGGTCCTTTGCAGGATCAAAGTGCAGAGGAGTAAAAATTGTGAAACCCTGTGCAGGAGGGGAAAGGAAGCAGCTCACTATCAGAGTTGGAGGTGTAACAGTTGGACTGAAAACCAAGCAAGCATTACCTGCCCTGTCTCCTTTGCCTGAGTAATTTCAGACCTCCATTGGATCAAACGTCATTTCTGTTCAAGAAGTTGTAATTATGTCCCTCTGGAGACTGAATCCTGTAAGACCAGAGTGTCATACTACTAAAAGGCAGTGAGGATTTTTCCTTTCTCTGACCCTTCAGCTGCCTTAATGCTCTAGCATCTAATTAGAATCTACAATCTGATAAATACCAAGAATATCAACAGGTATTTTCATCTTTTACTAGCCATCTTCTCCGGCTACTCTTCTCAGTCGCTTTAGCTTAATTTTAGCTATGATTTTGGAGCAAGTCCTGGCTTCTGTTTCTACCTAGTATAGTTGGTGACTATGTCTTTATTTATGTTACCAAGATCCATTACACACCTATGGTAACAGGAGATTGCCCGTGTTCAGAGGAACACAGGCAAAACAAAAGCTTTGCTTTTTTTTCCCTTTGAACTTCAACAGTGTACCCACTTTGAGAAGACCCCACTGTTTTGTATGCTTCAGATAAAGAAGTGATGGCATAAAACATCTCTGATGTATCATTGCCATTTTAGTTAACATCTTTTTCTTCCTTTGTGCTCTACCTCCACATAATTAACTAACTTACTTTTACAGCTTGATTTGTGTGAACTTTACATTTACAGCATCTGGAATTTATCATTATCTTGATTAAAAAGGCTTTCACCTCTTCTGTTTTCCTGAAAATTCTTGTTTTTAAGCATTGTTTTACTCATATTTCCTGCCCTTTTCAGGGGACATCTCCTGTGATTGGATCCCTTTCTCATCAATTTAATATCTGTTCAAATTCTTTGGCATGATTTTTAAGTATCTTAAAATATGCCGGCTAAATCCTCTAAGCAATGTTGTTACCTATTTTTTTAAAATAGTAAACCCATAGGAAAATATTTTTGAGCATTTTGATTTAATATAAACCAAGCAGGATAATTTACAAAAAAATCTCTGGAGGTGCATAAGCAAAACTTATTAATCATAACCATAGCAGACTACAAAACTCCAGCACAAATATTTGCACTTCTGTCACAGCCACTTATCTGATCTATGACAAATGCTGACAGATTTTAAAGACAATCACATTAAGTATTAATCAAGCTTGAAAGATGCAGCTGAGTAACAGCATACAAAACAGACATCCATCTCCAAAGACAACTGCACACTCCAAATACTCAGCCTCCTGTTGCCCTGAAAAATGTTTAAAATCTGTTTCAATCCCATGCTCTTTCCCTGAATCTTTTTCGCATCTCTTTCTGATGTATTTTCCCAAAGCTTCAAATAACCCACCCCCTGTGAAATGAACAGGGGTTGTCTCAATGGTTTCACTTCACTTAATAAGAACAGTAGCAGAATAAACCAGCCGGACGTGTTTTATTTAAACAGCTCCTCTGCTACACAAACTCTTCTTCAAGTCCCTGTTTAATATTTTTGCATGATGCCTTCCCACATTATTTCCAGTGATTTCACTCCAACTCATGTTGTGTCTGTAATACTGCCTGACTTTCTTTTTCCCTAGGACCGGTCCTGTTTGTAAAGCAATCAGCAGGTGCTACTTTATTCCATTACCAGCTGTATTATCTCAATTACTGCGTCTGTTCTGCTCTATCAGATTGTTACCAAAGACTGCATTAGTGGCAGCCTTCTATGCTGCTCCCTCAGGCCCTGTCTGGGCCTGCATCCCACAAAGATCAGTTGCCAGTATCCATCCTGACAGACTTTGGCCTGCTTGAATGCCTTCATGGTCCAGGATGGCTCTTCTGCTTTACAAATGCTGAGGCCTGAGTGCACTCACATGCTTTTTGCCATCAGTTCCCCACAGCTGACTGAACGTCCAGATGCTATTTCCTTTGAGAGATCATAATCGTCGAAATATATGGCACAGACCACTGGTTAGGATTTTCTGTGTGTGTAGGTGGAATAGAATTTAGTTAGGAGACAAAATGTATTATAAAGTTTGATTATGGAAAGAGCTCAAATTTGCTGCTGTTGTAAAAACACCTTTCCTCAGTCTCAGATTCACATAGTCTGTAGGCAATGAACAGGTCCTTACAGTTTCCAGAGAACACTTCCTTGGCCACACAGGGCACAAGGCAGGGGAATTAATTCTGTGGTTTTGTCCATCATGAAATACTCTGAAACAACACATTTGGAGGGGACCCAGTCATTTCCTAGCAGGGCTCTATACAAAGGAAGAAATATACAACATCCAGAGGGGCCTCTCCAGTCACAATCCTCTAGAGAAGCCCCTGGTCTAACCATGCAAACATGCCAATAACATTTGGTTGTAAAACTATACCCAACCTGATCAAAAAAGAGAAGTAACTCTACATCCTTCTGGGCTGGCCTGGAAATCAAGATGTGAATGCTATCAGTTCAAGCATCTCAGTCAGGGTAGGTTGTGGACAGAGGTGCGGACATCTCAGGACAGGAGTATCCCGAGATATTCCAAGACAGCTTATTTCTGGCTCATCCAGCTTTCTAGATGTACTTTGGGTCCTGGTCCAAAAAGCCCTCCTTTGCCATGAGAGACTGGCCTAGCTGACTAATTGAATCACAGGCAGAAGCTAGGCTAGGTGTTGCTTCTGAAATATTACTGTGTCATCTTTGGGTGATTCAATCTGTTCTGATTTGTATTTGTGCATGTACTAGACTCTGGCCTGAACGTAAAATTCCTCTATATGAATCCATGCTCCATCTTGTCAATCAGCAAGGTGTCGACCTTGCAAATGTCATGGGGTGAGAGCACAGAGGGAGGAGCAGATGGGCAGAGAATGGATGGGATTGAGCACTATGGAGGAACAGCCATGTGTCAAAAGAAATGGTTCCTAGCCAAAGACCGGCTCCTGTTTGTATTTTTTTCTACCTGTGCACCTGTGTGTCTGTGCAGATCTTCAAAAACATGCAGCTGGCTGGTAACCTTTCCCAGCTGCTGGAAGAGGGGATCCAAATGTGCAGACAGTGCAATCAGGGGTTGCCTAAGAAAAAAATGGCATCAGATGCAAGCCAGTGTGTTACAGGGAGAGCACGGGTGCTACAGCTCTGCTGGCATGCTGATCTGGTTGACTTATTTGTGGCTTGTACAGTGACGTGTGTTGGGGGGGAATTGCTGGGCATGTTGTGTAGCTATGTTGGTGAAAGTCTTGTGGAACAGATTAATTGAACTGCGACAGTGCTGTGTGGGGCACTTCTGAAGGTGGATTATTCAGACTGCCCTGTAATTAAAGCCTTGGCCAAATCTGAGATTCTGGACTTCTGACTCTGATACATGCCTCTATTGGGACTACATGAAGAGTAAAATATTGTATAAAGTGAATACAGCTGCCTGTCCCACTGATTTCAGTAGGATTACTATGGAATTGAATTACATCTGGGCATGCGAAGTAAGCCCTTTGTTATATACTTATCACACTTCTTACAAATCCTTAAAGTAATATATAAACAGTGAATAGTACACGATTCTTAATTCTATACTCTGCAGAGGACAGGTGGTTGGGAATTATAGTACCTGGGAAAGAAAAGAGAGATTGGGCTATCTGATTTAAAAATCTCCAACAGTAGCTTGGCCATCGGAGGCCAAAGTTAGAAATAGGTGCACTGGATTCTCACACAAAGTATGTATTATAAGAACATGAAGAGGTCATTGCTCATTGCAGGTGGGTTACTGTGTGCACGCACTTAGTCATCCTGAAGCTATCCTTCTCTTTCACGTTCTCCCGCACTGTTTTTCAATGGTGCCATTTTGCTGTTGGGATGAATATATATGTACATCTCAGGGACAAAATACCAATATTTGGTATCTGATGAGATGGTTGTACCACCAGGGTTAGTATTGTTGAACATTTTCCACCATAACGCTTAATTTTAATGATCACTGTAGTTCAGACTGAAAGCTTTCATTTTAGTCTCTATCTCAGACGGATGTGTGTTTCATAAAGTTTGAGTGAGGAATGTTGCAATTGATTTTTAAAAGCAAGACTTGTTGGGAAGAGCCAGTTTACTTGTGGGAATGGTTTTCAGAAAAACTTGCTTAAATCTGTCTGTTTCTGTGCTTTCTCCAGGACTGCCTATTCATGCACTGTTTTGCTGTCCATTTTTCATGGTTGGTTCATAGAGGATAACAGCCTACTAAATCTGACCCCCAGTGGAGTTGTTCAAAAAGTGGTCTCTTCAGACCTCCAGAGGCAAAACGTCCTGTTCTGGTTCTAGTAAGAATCAGTATTACTTTCTAGCAGAATATGATTTTTCTGCACTAGAAACATACCTGCATTGTAAAGCCAGCAAAATTATACTTTTCCTGAAACCAGAGTTGAGTTAATAATAAGCTTGTTGTGGAATCATAATCCACGGGAAATATTTTCTACTGCTGGTTCATATGAAAAAGCATAAAGGCAGTATTCAAATCACTGAAAGCCAAGAGGACATTCTTTAAAGTAGGAATGTGAGGCATTGCTAGTTTGTTTTAACAGAATTAGTGAGCTTTTAAATTTTACTTCAGTCTTTCCCAAGAGAGAAAATGTGAAAAGTTAGTCTAAGAATAAATAGGTCTAGAAAAAATAATTAAAGCAGATCTCACCACATTTCCTCTCGTACAGAATCTGGGAGAGAGATCAGTATTTGCTTTAATTATCACCACTGAAGTAATTACTCCATTTCACAGGGTCAATTAAAAATAATTTAATAACACTGTCCCTAATTAGAGTGGGGAAATTACACGTGTAACAGCACCTTTAAAGGATTCACTGGTGTTTCTCAGTCTGTTTCAGATGGTAGGTCCTAATTATAGTCCAGCCTACAAATTTATCAGCTTTAATGTATTTGATAGGTAAATCAATATAGAGAGAAAAAGTTAAAGACTGAATCTTAGATACTTGAAGCTCATTTCAATCATTTTTGGATCTGCTCCTAAATCTAATTTTTTTTAATCCAAAAATTCTTGTTTAGTTGTTGCCTAACCCTGTGAAACCTACAGTTCTTTAGGAGCCTTCCCATTAAGACTGAAAGCTCTCTAGGGACTTGCAGCTGTGCTTCCGTGCATGTTAAGATTGTCCACAGTCTGAGCACCTGTTTTTTTTTGTAAGTCTTGCTGAGATCTGAAAAATGAAGCGGAGGAGGAATGTATCTGCAGTGGACCCAATGCAATCTAGGTGTGATCTACTCCCTCAGCCTCAGGGAGTCTAAAATCCATGACTTCAGAAAATGAACTACCTGATGTACTAAGGACTATTCATGGGGCTGACAGCAGGCTGCGCTCCTCCTCCTAAAGTCATGCCTTGGTGCAGAACTTCATCTTAAGATTATGGGAGCAGAAGGAGAGCACAAGAGTGTGTGTGCTCAGCCTAGTTGCTAGCATGCTTACTCACCTAGATGGGTAGGAGTGTTGGGTTCTTACTGCCAAGCTTGTTTCTGTATTTTATTATTAGCCAGTCAGTGCATAATTATGTAAATAGTGCTTGGGCAGTGAACCTGAACACTCACCTCCCTGGAATGTATCCCAGCTACTGGTCTCCAACATTATGAATTCCTGATATAGTAATCTTGAATTCTGTTATGCTTTGTGACAGCTTCCCAAAGGCGGGTGGCAGGCACTACCACCATGAGTAACTAAGAGTCTGTTGATCAATTGTTGCATCAGGAGGTAGGACATGTGGATTTTAACCTCCTCAAAAGAAAAAAATCTGCACCTGCCAACTCCTGCTGAGTGCCAGGCTATTACATGAAGTGCAGCTGCCATCTCCTTCTTCATTTGATAGATTTTAGAAGATAGCAAGCCATGGTTACAAAATGTAGTTGCCATGAGTCTGATCTTACCAATGTACAACAGCTGTACTGGGAACATTTACTGTAATTAGGCAGAGAAACACCTAGTTTCCTTTTTCTTAATTGGCCATAGTTGTGTGCTAGACAGCAAGCTGATCAGTTCTGTGTGCAAAATACCAGCAAGGCTAAAGCTGAGCCAGACAAAGAAGTTGCCGTTATCTGTGCTCATCACTACCCACTCCTCTTGCTCATGGCAATTATTTACTCAACTTAGTTGCCAAGGACCTATTTGCTTCTCAACCTCATCCTGTGAAAATGGCCCTGATTAATTTATACACTTCTAATAGTAAAAGTTTACCATGGCCCCTTTGCTTTGCCAAAACTAGGTCAAGGAGCAACCACCCACACATGTCTGAGAAGCCACAGGCATCAAGGAATTTAGGTGCCTCTAATATCGAGTGACAGCTGATTAGAAGTTTTCACTAATGGATTTTTGAACATAAGCACCTGAAATCTGTAAGTTAAGCATATAATGGGTTTCACAGCTTTTTAAAAGCTAAGCAAAGATGTGGCTAATTACTTAACTCTGTTCCAACAGTAAGGAAATGACTGGGCACTGCATTTGTAGCTTACAAATGGGGATGAGAAGAATGTTGCTTTAATCTACTGATTCTAAAATGCTAAATGCAAAGAAGCAATGTGCACTCTCTAACCGATGAACACTTCAGCAGGCTAAGTGGTTGCATATTACAGTACGGGGGCACTGCAGGGACCTCTGACTTCAGGGCTACGCACTAAAGCAGAATTTCTACTGCCTGCCTTTCATCTGCATAGAATTATGATACTGGCTTGTCTTGGTCTGTCTTTCTCCATTTACATCTTGCTGTACAGGAACTTTCACATTAAGGTGCTGCAACTTAGAATAAGATGCTTCTTAAACTTACTTAAGCATCTCTGTGTTACTGACTTCTGGCAGATGCATGTCTCTCCCTCCTCCTAAAGTAAAAATTGCACATAGTGTTCAACTGAAGGAAGGAAATTTGCCATTTAGTTTCATTAGCGTGATTTGGCTCAAGGAGAGACATCCAGTGAAAAGTGGTTACCTCAATTATGTGCCACAACCTTGAAAATGAAAGGAACACGTGTTTTAATGTGACTGATTTTTCTCTGTCTCAACTTCTGTTCTCATTCTTAATTTCAATAGCATTTTCTTAAAGCTTTTTATTAGCAACGTAATCTAATTGTTCTATTACAAAACATCTACACAAGGGGGGGCTGTTACACACGAACTGAAGTTCCTCATGGAGCCTCTGCTGGACAAATCTATCACAATAAATTCCACAAATGGGCAGCAGATGTCAGCTCTCCAGCTCTGATTAAAAAAAGATCCTTAAAATTCTGTCTTGGTTCAGAGATTCTCTACAGTTTTATTAGTGCTTTCCTGAACCAATCATTTCATTTTGTTTCCCTGAGTATCATCAGGAAGAAAATTCATAATGGTGAGATATCAGTCATGGGTGTTATTTGTTTATAAACAAGGAACAGCTGTTCTAGGAGAAAGCTACCAGCAATAGACATATGCACAATGTGCAGCAGAAAAAATACAGAAACAAAGGCATAGCAGCAGGAGAGGCATAAAAGAGGGCACACAACTGGGAGTAAAAAGTTTGGGTGCTGTTCCAGTAGGTCATTAGCTGACTGATAAGATCCAAATCACTCTTCTTTGCTTTAGTTTCTATAAAGAGAGGATAGTGATGTTTACTTTGTTTTGTAGAGCTTTTCATAATCTACTTGTAAATGCTTAAGATTTTTTTTTTTTTTAAATGGAAATAAGCCTTCTGATGCATCAGAAACACGTTAAAGAACCAGAAAAACACAGTCAAATAAGAACACATTTTATCATGTGCAGATCAGAGCAGCTGTCTTCCCCTTCCCTTCCTCCCTTCACACACCCTCCCATTCCTCAAAAAGGAAAGAAGTCACAAGACACATAATCCTCAGTCCAGGCTTGTCTCTATTTCAGTAATTATCAGTAAGTTCTGCAGCTCCAGGAACTTGACCTTTCCCAGGCAAAGCATCTGGAAATTCATCTTTTCTCCCTGCAATAATCAGGGTAAGTGGGATAAGAACACTAAAGGCTTCCCCATCGTATAAAAAGATCTCTTAAGGAAAATAATGGGAACATCATTGTGGGAAACATTTAAAGTTAGGCTGATCAAAATATTTACATTTTAGTGAGAGAGAAAATTTGTGTTTTGATCGTTAGGCAGAGCTGGATTAGGAAGCCTTATGACTGACATATTTTGATCATCCATAATATTCACCTGGAACTCTGATGACAAGTGTCTGTTGTACCACAGAAGTACTGTTCAAGAAAGCAATGAAGCTTACTGAACAATCACTTCTAGTCAATTGCTACCACATTGGCCTTAACATTCTCAGTAAAAACAAATGTTTTGATCCTCAATCCTCCGTGGATAACTTCTGTAAGAACATATAAAAAATGAGTGACACAGCCAGGAACAGAGCTTTGAAATCTTGGTTTGAAGTCTCTTGGTGGAACCATCGCATCCTACACATATATACTCCATATATAGAAGTCTTTTGCTGAGCTGATGAAGTTAAGGGAACTGTATACAGGCTTATTTCTATAGGGGCTTATGTTGTTTGTGTATATGAGTATTGTGTAATGGAGAAATGTTACTTCATACAATTGGTGGTAGAACTAAAGAATTCCCCTGAAGTTTGTGCTCTTTCTGTCTAAATCCAAACTGAATAGAGTTTAGGAAATGATAGTTATGTCCCCTTTCAGTCACTGCCTTAATCCTCCCTTTAACAAGTGAGCAATTACAACGTCACAGTGGAATCCTGTAGCAGTAATACATAGAGTTCATGTTAGCCAAAGAGTATGGCTAATGAACACTGCCACTGGCAACCCGTGAAAGACTTTGTGTGCATTAAGTGGATGTTTGTACAAAAAACAAGCTGAAATTTTTCACAAGCAAAGCTGTTAAATTTCTATAGCTTAGTTATCAACAGATAGGGACAGAGGGAAGTAGTGTGGATTTAAGAAGACCTAGCCTCCCTCCCTCTCATTCTCTCATCTCTGAAACAAATCCCCTAACCAACCCACAGAACAGGAAATACTCTATGGAATTAATTTGAATTAAGGACTACAATGTGTCCTCATTTTAATCCAGGCAATCAAGTTAAAATCAAATTAACAAAGAGCAAAATTAGGCCCCAAAAGTTATTTGAGTATGTTTTTAATTAACTCTCTCTTCATTTTTTTTTGCAGCTGCTTGTACGCTTTCAGGTTCTGAGTAGAACTGGAGGCAAAGAACTGAAACCGAAAGAACAGTTCTTATGTAAGACACAGCAATCTTGCACATTCTTCTCTGCTAGGATTTACCATTTCAAATACATATGCTGATGAGGGGGCAAGGGGAGACAGGGGAGAGGAGAGTTGAATACCTCTTTAAAATTTGCCATGCTTTTCAGAGTTCAACACTTTGTGACTCGGTCATAAATCTGTGTAGAAACTTCATGTGAAACGCTATTTTTCCAGTATTTCTTCTTTCATTTTTAAATGGGTTCTGACCACAGTATAACTACTCAGTGTGAGAATAACAGGACAAGTTTGAACTCTCAGTTGGCAAGTAACATTGGGAGGTCAGATGTTCTTATATTCTTTGGGAATTTTTGGCCTTTGAGGCTGCCTAGAAAGTGTAAACCATTGAGAATTTATTTTCAAGGCATCCCATCATTCTGAAGATCTGCAGAGAATCCAATATTTTATTTTATACTTTGAGTGAATATTAGGGAGAACTACTTCTAGTTAAATCAGTTTACTCATTTCTTATTTTAATTACCAGCTTGAATAACTCTCATTATTTCTAGTATGAATTTCTGTATTTCCATCTTTGGAGATATTCAAAACCCAGCTGGACAAGGTCCTGAGAAGCTTCCTCTAGTATACCCTGCTTTGAATGGTAGGCTGGAGTAGATGACCTCCAGAGTCATCTACTAATGCCAATTATTCTATGGTTCTCACTGAAGCTCTTTTTAAATGCTATTCTTGACATTAGCGTGGAAGTCTGCTTATGGGCAGAATGTACAAGTGCTAATGATGTTATTTATTCATTTATTCAAAATCCTGTCTGCCATTTGTCCTAACTTGGGCAAGTTCATCACAAGATAATGGGACAGATTTTCCATAAAAGCAAGACTGAGATTTGAGGAATTTCGCTTGGAACTTGTTTGTGTTTAAATGGCTGTAATTATTCTGCTATAGCATACTGTGCTCTAACCCCACACCTTCCTGCCCTGGTCCAGTCACACAGTGTTTGTAAACAGCTGGACAGTCCTGAGAAGCTTCCTCTAGTATACCCTGCTTTGAATGGTAGGCTGGAGTAGATGACCTCCAGAGTCATCTACTAATGCCAATTATTCTATGGTTCTCACTGAAGCTCTTTTTAAATGCTATTCTTGACATTAGCGTGGAAGTCTGCTTATGGGCAGAATGTACAAGTGCTAATGATGTTATTTATTCATTTATTCAAAATCCTGTCTGCCATTTGTCCTAACTTGGGCAAGTTCATCACAAGATAATGGGACAGATTTTCCATAAAAGCAAGACTGAGATTTGAGGAATTTCGCTTGGAACTTGTTTGTGTTTAAATGGCTGTAATTATTCTGCTATAGCATACTGTGCTCTAACCCCACACCTTCCTGCCCTGGTCCAGTCACACAGTGTTTGTAAAGGCTGTATTTCCTAATCACCCCTGCTACCTTTGGCTCAGCAGACAGGAGAGCACTTGGAACTTAGAGTCTTCCCATTGGTGTGTAGGTGGAGTCTCAACGTGCCGGGAATGCGTCAAAGATTTATTGGCCAAATGTCCTGGCTAAGGATGCTCCATGCTTCGTGGATGTGGCCAGCACATGCTTCTGTGGAGTGATCTCAATGTGGTCACACTTAGAAACAGGCTAGCAGAGCAGTGTGGGTGTGACCTAGGATTGTTGCATTCTCCTGCAGTCAAGAGATAAAACAGATCAGACATTCTGTTGCAGCAAAATTGAATTCTGGACACCAGTATTGTAGGAGATAGATACACAAATGCTTAGCTTTATATATAGTCAGTGGTCCCACTGACTGCAACAAGACTAGTAGGGGTAGGCAGATTTAAACTCAGGTGGAATTAATGACAAACTAAGACAATAGATGCCTTTCTTGATGAATAATCCATTTACCTGACAATCTTCGGAATAATAAATTGAATACATTTCCAGTGATGATACTGCCTTACTGTGGTGTACTGGTCTTTACAATTTTTCTAAAAGGTTGTCCTCATTGTTCCATTTTTAAAGTCAAAAAAATTTAGGCATGGAAATTGGCTTGCTCAAGATAGAAAATAAAGGAGAAAATTTTGTTTTCTAATGTACTTATAAAAATACCATAGGTCTCAGGCTAAGGTTAAAATCTACCACTGAACCAGTGCTCAATATTTATTAACTCAAGGGATTAAATAAAAATGTAGCTTCTCCTCACTTTCCAGACATAATTTTAATTATTTCCAACTCATGTTCTAAGCAGTGAAATTTTTAAAATCTTATTTTTAAATAAGAATAAGCACTCCATGTTTTGGAATGATATGAACTGTTATGATCAATAAATAAAATTTACTTTAAAAATCTTAGCATAATTTAAGCTGTGGAGTTACTGTAGTACATTTGTAATGTGTGACTTTGCCATCCATCAACAGAATGAGGAAGGGAAACACAGAGGAACACGTTAGTGCTACTGAGAGAGGTACTGTGTACATACTAAGTGTTAGTATTCCTAAATTCAAATCCTGGAAGGAGGTGTTCATCTCCTCCTATTATCGTCCAAGAAATCAGAAAAGTGAGCAGCGGAACCAATAGACACCCTTTGATAAGTGATAAAAGTCCTTTATATCTAGGTCATGGTAGAAATAATTTTAAACTGGATGGTCCTATTTGATATAAAAATACATAATATACTGTATTCACACAACCATTTCATTGTCCCTCGGGACAAGGTATCGGAAATGCCGTGTTGCTGTTCTCATTCCGTGGGTGCTGAAAGGCTCAAGTGCCTCTTTTCTCTAGAGTGTTTGTGTGAAGGAGCATATCTGAATCTGCTTAAGATTAGCTTGAAACACAGATGTATTTTAATGTTGTAGCACCAACTCCCTCCCCTCTGCCATCCCATTGTTAACTGAAAAAAAGAGTTAACATATTGGCAGTGTTCCACATCCCTGTATTGCAGGAATGAATTTGAATGTAGGGAGGGAGCGTTTGAATGGAAAAGCAAAATTCAAGGTAAAATTATCTTATACCTTTGTAGTTGGTGGTCTGTTAATCTGCTTTTATAAACAAGAGACTTCATGGTATCCAAACACCTCTTGAATATGAATTTTTCCCTGATTTTTGGAAGTAATATTTTACTGGATAAACTTTTTAACAGGAGATTTGTGGTGTGTGTGCAGTAACTCTGGAGGTGCAGGTGTCTGGGGACACCTCTGCCTAATCCAACCATCCTTGAATGTTATGTTAGTTTTCCACCCAGGATTCAAGCCAAAAATAAAAGCTGATATTCTTCAAAAGATTGTCAGCCTTGCAAGTTAAAATGGTACTGCATATGAGATGTGTTTTGTGTTCTACTCCTTTGCTTTGCCAGTCTTTTAGACAGCAAATGTGCTGTCTAAAGCACATTTTAAAAAAAAAAAAAACAACAAAAAAAAACAACCCTAAAAAAAAGACTAGTCAGATCGTTTCCTTCTTGGTTTACATTTAAGCAAGTATTGCAGATTAACGGAACTTTCTTATTTAGGAACCAGTTGGTCATGTTGCACAGGCACTCACAGTCAGTGTGTTTAAAAACAGTCAAAAAAACCCTATTGGATTCTTTTCCATAGGGTAAAGATCTTGTGGGGAATTGAAACTTGTGAACAAGATGGTCAGTCATTGTCTGAAGGGCAATGGGAGTTTCCATTGGAAGGGCCTCTTGCAACAGCATCTTCATCTAGATTGGATGAGACTCTCTGAACTGCTGTTTTAGTATATTCTTATATCCAGCTGGCACATGGTCCTGTGTGGGCACTCTAATGCATACATGATTCATTGTTATTATTATTTTAAATTATGTACAGAATTTTCCCTATCTTAGTTACATACAAAAGACAGTTATGCATCTGTAGGAACAGTTTCTACTGTTATTTACAAGTATCTTCATGTACAGTTTGGTCAGTTCTGCAGCAGGGCTTGCCTAGAGGAGTTACCGGGACTACTAGAATTTCCACCTTGTATGTTAGTCAATAAATACAAGCATACAAATAGAGCCAGGCTATGCATAGCAGGGGCTGTCTAGACCTTGAGAGCTCCAGTAATAATGAAGCAAAGGCTTCGGTGTGACCAGGGCTGGGACTTGTCCATCCATTGTCTCATGTCAGACCAATGTCTCATCTATGCAAGGAGTGACTGGGGAGTTCCTGAACCATGTAGGGAACTGATGCACCAAGTGCATACAGTCACAGCCCTGATACCAAACTACACTAAAATTTCAATTTGAATTTTCTTCTGCTATAACAGACACAACTCAAATTCCATGGGTTTGGCTATGCTGGAAGTCGATCTTATTCCCCTTTAGGAGGGCTTCTGATGCAGAGGAACCGTGTTTAGATCTGCCAATAGAGGCAAATCCAAAAGCCATCAATTCAATGTAACCTGCATCAGACCTGCTACAATGGATCTGCATATCCCTGGCAAATCCTGGATGCATTGAGCTTACAGCTCAATACTGTATAATGCTCACTGTGAATCTTATGCACAGACAGTGTGTTGGTCTGACTTCATGTACAAACCAGATTTGCTTTGCATATGTATGGTGACCATTTGTTGGGAAGTAACACCAGAAATTCAGATGATGACTCAAAATATACATTACTACCAAAAGCAGTATTCTGTTGATCAATAGTGCCAGAGCTGACAAGTCTACATACTTGTCATTCTTAGCTTGGTCCATTAAGTGCAGTAGTCACTGTGTTAAGTGTAGTAGTAAAGACCATACTCCATCCCCATACAACCCTTTGAAGAAAGGGTAAGTCCTGTGGTTTCTTACTGAATTTAAGTCTACCCTCAGCAGGAAACAGCTTCCTTTGGGCTGATCTTCCTCATTTGGAGGTCATTTGGAGAGCTCATATCTAACCTCCTTACCCTGGCTGTTCTCCCACTGTGTCAACCCTCAGCACTTGAACATGTAGCCTTTTAATATGACAAAATTCATATTTTATTCATTATTTCATTATTATGGTAACAGAATCATTTTTCCTTCCTGCTAGTTATTCCCCTTGGTGTTGCTGGTAATGGTGGCCCCACTGCTGTCATATACTGCATATATTAAAGTGACTTTTGTCATTCACATTTTGTGAATTTGTCATTCACATTTCTGTGTCGGTTATGTTTTAAGGAACATTTGTCCCATGACTGCTGGGTAACTCAATTACAGATGGGCCTAGGTAGACTTCTTTTGTTTAAGAAAGTGGGACATGATAATGAAGTCTATCTGACCCTCTTTAAAAGGGTCAGATAGACCCTACTCTAGAACAGGTTGGTTAGTGCTTACCAGTGGTAAGTAGACTGTGTACTTAGAGTAAACAGCCTCATATATGGTGTCAGCCCCATGGACAGCCTAACTCAGGACTGGAACCTTGTCTTAGTAAAAACATTAGATAATAGCTGTACTTGATGTGGCCTATCTGCTGGGATCTAGACTGTGGCCATCAGGTATTTTTCCATAGTCACTGATTTTTATTTTGAGTTTAATGTCTTATTCATTTGACTACGCTTAACATCATGTTTCTTAAACATGAGTGGAAACAGCAACTTTGTTACTGGCAAGACAGGAACATGAATGGTAACGCAGTGAGTAATAACTGACATACGTAGCCCTTCTGTCTGAAAAATTATTACATTTTAAAGTGAAATAAAGGGCAGCTTTTCCCGGAAGGAAGCATTTTGCTGAAGAAGTAAGGAGGCTGGTAGGGGACAAAGACACCTTTTCTTCTTCTATTCCTTTTAAGAATTTTAAAATGAAGGTATTCCTTAACAATGAGTGGTTTGGAGGAGAGCAATATTTCTGCCTCCTAGAAAAATCCTCTGCATTGGTCCTGTCCAGCCCTTCTCCAATCTTGTACTTGTTCCACTGTGACATTAGTTCTGAACCTCATTCATTTGTTGCTATTTTTCTTTCTGCTTACTTCACCTTACCCTACCCCTCTTGAATTTTAAAACATACACAAATGTGGCTTTCTTTCTAAATCCTTCTCTCCGTTCTTAATTTTTTTTATAGATCTGTCACTTGTCTTAACTAACGTCTGCCTCCCTATATTTCCTTACCAGCTATGACTGTCTGAGAAACACAATTCTTTCATGTGTCCTCTATGAAGGACTGCAGATCTACTACCTCTCTCGGTTTATCTTCTGCATATAGGAAAAGGGATGAGTAATATTATTCTGCCTTGTAATACATGTATTCACCCAAGAAGGAGGAGAGGGAATAGAGTCTTTGAAGTCCATCCCAGGAGTGTAAGAATTTGTAAGATTTCAGGTACACAGAATACTTTTTTATTAGATGTAACATTCAAGTCACGTTCCCCCTTTTTAAATGTAAGGAGGAAAAACATTTATTAGGAATTTGGGCCATGTTTTCAGTGTATCAAGAAGAGAAGAAAAATTTTTTCCATTATTCCAAGTATCCCACTGCCCTTATTGTGTTCTCAGT
The DNA here is from genome assembly GCF_000699145.1 of Aptenodytes forsteri. NCBI lineage: Eukaryota > Metazoa > Chordata > Aves > Sphenisciformes > Spheniscidae > Aptenodytes > Aptenodytes forsteri. Next base: position 2,908,436 of record NW_008795128.1, read on the forward strand.
AATCATGGAACAGTTGGAGAACAATCCCATTAAAAAAAAAAAAAAAAAAAAAACAATTTCCTGTTCCAGTGCGGGGTATAAATGCAATTTCCCTGTCTGGCTTCTTGATTGTAGTAACCTCCTCAGGCTAAATTGAAGGACTTCTTGCTGGGGAACTAGGATTGAAGAGAAAAGCCCCTTCCCTTGCAGATACAGAACTGTTTCTTAGGCTGTATACAACAGAGAAAAACTTGCTATAAGGCCAGACATTGGCCATTAGACTGTAGGAGGACAATTACTTGGCAAATGTTTTTTGTATAGCAAATTCAAGATTTATCAAAATCTATTGTATTGTTTGTCCTTCCTCACCTGCAGCTCTAGGATACCAGTCAATATATTAGAAAAAAAAGCAGATGCATGATTTGTGCAGCTAATGAGTCTGCTCTTCTGTCTACGGCTGATGGTGTTAAAATAAAGTCCATGGTGTCTTAGTCCTAAGTCAATGGAAAGTTCTTGGACCTTTTAAAATAGCACCAAACTGTCTCATCAAATGTGCCAGGCAGAAATTTAACTGTTCTGTGCTGCTGTTGAGTGTGTGGGTCATTTGTGTTAGGGGGTTTTATGCTGGAATTGACATAGCAGCAGTCCACAGAGTCTGGTGTCCTAATATTTGACTGTGGCCAGTATGAAGTGATTCAGAAACTGGTACAAGAAATTCTGCAACAATTATTCAGCTAAAAGGCAAGCTGTGCTTCTCAAAGTTTCTTCATTGCTCCCATCTTCATCATCTAGCAGCGGATTATTTTGAGACATGGCAGTGTATGCCTTTTCTACTTTTTTATCCTCTCTACTGTCATACATATAAAAGTATATAGAGGGTTGGTAGTATGCATCCAGTGAGCAATTACCAAAACTCCCTGCTTGCTCTAGGGATGTTGTGTATGGCTATAACAAAATGAATTTAAACTGCTTAACCAACTAGAGGTCTAGCTTCAAGCCTTTAAAATGTCAGAGGAGGGGAAAAATATACACACAGACACCCCCCAACAAAAAAAACCCCACCAACACCCCCCACCCCAAAACCACAAACAAACAAAAAACAAACCAAAACAAAAAAACCCCCAACCCTGTAAATGTTGATCCAGCATCAAGAAGATTTAACAGAAGAATCTTATCCCAGGAGACAAACTGCCAACATAGTATCAATTAATGCTTTTCCTAGCAAAATTAGCAAACTGTGCTGATTTAGTATTAGCTTCACATACTGTTTCTCTGTGTTTTTATTCCCCAGAATCAGGGGCATATTGAATGGCTATGAAGAGACTGTGCTCTTGTTCACTGAGGCTTAAAAATTTAGGGAAAACACTGTTAGGTAACTCCAGGCTGGCTGCCTATTCTCTCATATATAGGATGGCAAACCCTGGGACCTGCTGGTAAAACTTGGTGTGTTTTCAAAAGTACAGAGCAAATCTGATTCCTTTTCCACAGTGACAATGTCAGTCCAATGCAATGCAATTTTGTGTTTAAATTAAGCTCAAGTAATTAGACTGAATATATTCACAAAAAAAAAATATTTATGATGTGGCAACAAGTCACCCAAATGATGTACCACATGCACTTTACTTGGGGTGTTCAACTGCCATACTACAACACTGAGTTGACCAGATTGAAACTCATAATCTCATTTTAATTTTCACAATTCTGGCACTGAGCTGAATATACTTTTTGACAGGTTTTCATATTCTTAGCTGTCCACTCTCTCATACGGCTTTCTGTCATTCTTTGTCACTTAGAAGTCTCAGACTAAAATGTCTTTCTGCGGCAAAATGCGCCACCCCCCCGCCCCGCACAAGTAAAACACATTTTTATTTGGCTTTCTGGCTTGGATTTCAAATTAATTGTCTGATCTTTTTCCTATTACCAGTGCTGTCTCAAATACTGGATGCCAGTGGTCTTTGCACATATAGATCCATCACACAGCCTGCTCAAGAGAACAGTATACCCTGTTAGTTTCCTCTTTACAGAAGTCCTCCTTCAATTCTGTCTGCTGTCTATCACATCATTCAGTGATAGATTTTGCCAGTTTCTAGCACTTTTAACTTCAGGATATACAGAATTAGTCTTTTTATAGTTACCAGAAGACTCAAGCTCATGACCACTTCCCTAAATACTTTGACTAGCTCATCACTTATGTCAAGATTTAATCCAGGACTGGTCTTCATAGATGCTGTAGATGATTTCACAGCACTCCTTTCTTTCCTTGTCCCCTTCTAGTGCCTGCCTTTTCTCTGATGATTCATCCTTGTGTAAACCAGCTGTTATTCAGTTGAGCAGCACCTGGTATTCCATCCCACTTTTTACAGCTCTCCACTTTGACTCTTTCCCTTATTTCAAATTTTAATCTCAAAACAGTGTTTTATTTCTTTCTCTTTGGTGTTAATGAGCTTCATGAATGGATATCTTTATGTGGTTTGCTGATGTTTTTATATCACTGATTTCTGTAATTTAAATTCAATTATGTTTTATTTCTTTTAACTGTCTGAAGGCTTTTACAGTAACTGTCCCATTTAGACCTCTATTGTGATGTATTATTGTTTGATAACACTGTATGCCTTATTACCAATTTGTAAAAACATGCTTTCTGTCTTTTTCTTTCTCTTTCATTTCTGCACAGCATAATGAATCTGCTTCAAGAATGTTTATATTAAATTAGCACACTATCTTTTTAAACAGACAGCTTTCTCTTGGAAGAATTTTTCATCTACTCTGTCTGCCCATTGTCACAGAGCTCTGAGGTGTTAGACAAAAGGGGAGCACTACTGCAGTGGTGTATGGTTTTCATCTCCCACTGGAAGTCCCTTATCTTATAACTGGCTGACTTGTCTACTCTATTGCTCTGTATCGCTCATTTTATTTGTCATACCTAGTGCTGGAAGCCACCATCTCCAAGTAATTAGTGACTACTCACCCAGACCATTTTATCTTTTATTACTTATTGCTTCCTTCTGTGGCTGTGTTCATATCCTTTGTAAGAACAGATTAAAAAAAAAAAGAAAAAAAAGCTTTCAGCTATTTGCACATCGTTACACTCATGTGATCCAAGACTGGATTTGAACCAGGCTTCCAGTAGCAAAGATCAAATATTTTTTTTCTGACAGCCAGCATGTATCTTCCTCCAATCTATTACTCTCAATAGGTACTTCAGGTTTCAGCTACTGGTAGTCCATGGCATCTCATGATGGGCTGAGTGATAGCTTTTCTAGTCTGTCTGTGAAGATGTAACATGATAAACTTTATCTTAGCATTTTAAAAAAATCTTTCTGGTGAAAATCAGACAAGTGGAAAAGAAGGGAGTGCACCAGATTTCCAGTTAATAGAGGCTTCACTATTTAGCAGTTCTGTAATTGTCAGCAGACTGAAGTACTGGTTGACTGTAGCCATAAACAACTCCAAGCATCGTAGCACCCACCCTTCATCTCTCCCACTCTTAAGTCTTGCAAATTGTCTCAAAGACACTGAAATCCTAAATAATTTTTCTCACAGTTGGAAAATAAAAAAATAGACATTGGTAATGATCAGTATTTATGTACACATTTGAGGTATAGGGAATGTAGAGCATGCAGGGAACTCAGGCAGACCTCCACCTTTAGAGTTTGTTCGACCTGCTCCTTTCGTCACTACCTTGCACCTCAGGCATAGTATTAGTCTCCAATGTAATTACAGCTTAGTGCTGTAGTCTCTGTTGTGAATTAGTCAGCCTTATTGAGGGCCAGGGACCTCAGGTAAGTGTGAAATAGTAGAACTGTGCTGTGGCCAAGGAAACAAGTCTTTCAGTAGGTTAGTACCACTGGTGTCTCCCTTCATATTAATTTGCCAGGTTTGTGCTACTCCATGCTCCAATATACCAAATAGTACACCTACACAGGTACTGAGTAACTTCAGACGTAACCAAAAACTGAGATACATGATGTAAAAGAATGCAGATACCTTCAGTGCATGCTGGTTGTTCAGCTTACAGTAGCAATGAGATGCTCTGACACTACTCTTTCCAGCTATGACCTAGCTCTTCATGTGATATGACAACGTGATGGACATTTAAACCCACACCCTTGATATCCAGGAATGTTAGTCTCAAACACCAGGTAACTGATTCTTTTGTAAGACTGCCCTCCATAAGAACGGCTCTTCAGCTAGAGGGAGTGACCTGTTAGGACACAGATGAGGCAAAAGGTGATAACGATGAGTGGGTTAAACACAGGTCTGAAGTATATTCCACATTTTGTTCCCAATCTAAAGCAAGGTGCTTGGAAATTTATGAAAGGATATTGCAATAATTATCTATAGTACTCATTAATATGCCTGAAAAAGTGTAGGTCTTTCAGATGTACTTTCAAACAAAGCTTTAAGACTTGAACAGTTACTCATTAGATCAAGGACTAAGTCTCAAGTTCAAGTCAAAATTTCCATGCGCAGCCCCAGAGCTCAACAGTTACTGAAAAATACTCCTTGTATTTTCTTCTCTTCCTGAGGTCTAGCTGAACCTGTGCTTATTGACCTTCAAGGGACACAGCAATATCTGTCTTACTCAGGTCTTTGCCTGAAGGGTGATTCAATGACAGACTGAATTGTCATTCTGGGAATTTGGTTGGCATTGTGTCAGTTTTGTTTCACATCAATTTAGATAACTCTAGCTTATCATGTGTCTCTACAATGGGATAGGTATATTATATATATTAAATGAAAACTATATATGTAAATATATACTGGTAACTCTGGCAGCAAAATTATGTAAATGTCAACTGAAAAGCTCTTTCATGCCATTAAGGATGAGTGTGTGCATACTGGGGCTTTTAACCCTCTACCTGAGAGTCATATATTCACATAGTCATATCATATAATGCACATGCAATTGCTTTCCTTGTGTGCAGAAATGAGTAGAGATTGCAGAATATGGATTTAAGGCTTAGCACCTAAGATTTCTGGTAACCCAGTGTCTCTGAATTTTATTATTTTTCTGATAACCATACTTAAAGTATTAAGTATTGTGACGAGATGCAATATTCATCAGCCAACTCTGGACTCAGAGGTTGGGGTTGTCATTAGAATGTTTTGTTAATTTCTAGAAGTAAGTTTGGGAAAAGTAAGTTATTGTTCAATGTTAAACAATTCAAAAGCACCTTTCTTTAAGAGGCTTTATTGCATCCATGGTTTGGATAAAGATGTAAAATTTGGAAGAAGGGTAGCCTTTATAACAGGATATATCTGCTGTGAAATTCATATTAAAAAGAGCCTAAATTTGACGAAATTACAGAATATAAACTTCTAAGAGTTTTACAGCTATGATCTTCAATATGCTTAATCCTTTTATAGCTCCCTCTGTTGTCCAAACCACATGTTTATTGCTGAACAGAAGGAATGTGTATGACTCATTCCCTGACATCTCTGTTACAGGACTGGAGTGTGCACGTAGAGCCATGCAGTCATCTTCTGTTTGGATTGAAGTACAATGAAGCACTGAAAATGGGGAAAAAAATCTGCTTTTTTTTTTTCTTTTTTTTCCGGGGAAAAGAACCTGTAAAACTAAAGGAAGGAGAGTGAAGACATTGGAAGTTGGCAGATGAAATAGGTGTGTACAGGAGGGAGGCTGTGCCTGGTTGGGAGGGGGGGAGCTGTGACTTAGCATCCTTGAGAGAAATGTAATAGGGGAAAAATGTCTAGCTGGGAAAAACGGTGCTACATCCCCATTACAATAGGGAAGAAGTTGAAGGTCTCTTCAGTTAATCAGTACTAACTGGGCAAAGAAAATGGGGAGAGGAACCTGAATGGAGTAACATGGACAAACTGATATGATGAGGAGACAAAGTAGGAGTTTTTGGTTGGTAAGAAACCACCTGATAGAAGGAAGCAAACAAAGAGCTGTGAGAGGAGAACCTAGTCTGGCAGGGGTAGGACGTTGACCATGAGCATAAAGAGTTGTTTGGTGGTTTGTGGTTGTTTGGGTTTATTTATTTATTTATTTTTAATTTAAAAAAAAAAAAAAAAAGAGGCAGGGAGAGTCCTGTAAAATATCTGCAAAGCCCCTGAGAAGAAACTCAAGTGCTTGAGGTTTGTATGGTGGTTCTGACAAGTCCAACCCCAGAGACGTCAGCTGATGTTACAGGCAGCATTTCTTATTTTTCAACTTACTTAAAAAATGCAAAGTATTAAAGATACTCCAGAATTTAAAAAGTTTTTGTAGTTTACAATTAAAACTTAATTTTCCTCTTATGAAGTGTACACTGTGTTACTGTTTTGACTTGGCTACCTAACTTCCTTGCCATAAGATCTCCATATCTGTTAGTCTACTCTATGGATTGTGCTCACTCAGTGAATGGATAATATTTGGTTTTTATTCTGTTATTCAGTGTGTGCTACAGGCCTTATATACTGCATGCTATTCAACCCTCTGCTGTGAAGACAGTTACAGATTTTTTTTTCCCCTCCCTTTTGTAATCATTACAAACGTATCTAAAGGCATCATAAACGGTAATGCATTTAGTATCATAATGTGAAGAGTTTCCGTTATTACTTCCAGTTGACTGATGGAGAGCCTATTCACAGAGATTAACATACTTGTAGGTGTCCACTATGATGCGTCTGTGATCTAGTTTTTAAGAGCTCTTTGCGTTATATAGCCTATTATATGTTCAAAGCACAATTCAATTCCAACTGGAAATGCTCAGCTATTACACTGAGCAGACCTGGAATTGCAAGGCAGGCACTCAAAAAATGAGGGAAAGAACACGTAGTAAGTGCTCAGCTGTGAAAGGCTCAGTTTGAGTGACTTGCCTGATAGTGCCCAAGCATTCTGTATCAGAGACAGGGGAAGATCCTGGTTTTCTAGGAGAGTATTCAGTTGGCCTAAACTTGAAACTGCTCTTTCTCCTCCTTCAATCTCACCTTTTTTATTGAACTTTTTCTAATCTATGTTTTTTCATTCCTGTGCTCCTCTTCTCCATTAAGCATTCCTGCTTTTCAGCAAGGGACCTTCTTTTCAGGACTCATCACATTTAGCAAAATGTGACTTTCACTGTACTTGAGATTCTGAGTAAATAAAATGAACTATTACTAAGATTTGTTAATGTCAGTGGTAGTGTAGGAGGTTGAAATTTTTAAGATAAAACAGAAATATGGTACTAATAGTCTTGGAAAAGCTGCAAGAGATTATAAATATAACTAAGTGGAAAGCATTGCTCATAATCCCAGTTTTTGAATTCTGAAGTAAAAGGAAACACCGTTAGGTGAGAGAGACACCTAAAATAAGAGTTGACAATTACGTCAATGGCTTGTCAGTTCAACTCTCATTAACACTGGGGAAATGCCATAAGGGAGTTTTATTTTTATGCCTCCAAAAAACAGCAAGAGTAAAAATCTGTAAATGTTTCATGCTACGTCCTCAGATAAAAGTATATTAGCTCTCCTCCCATGTAACATTAATATTTGGAAACTATGAGAAAGAAAATGGCAGCTTAAAGAGGCTGGGAAAATTATGTGATGGCCTAGTACTCATTTACTTGCTCCCTGTCTTGCTCCCCTCTCCCTCCTTTTTTCTTTCTCCTTCTCCTCCCTCCCTTATGATGGCTTTAAAAAATACTCTTCAGGACTGATATACAAGGGTATAAAGACCCTGTGTCATGGTCAAAATCTTCTTTCATGAGCAAAGAGGAGACCCACGTGGGCCATGACATAGTTTATGTAAATAAAAATGTGTGTGTGTATACACAATAATTATGTTGTGTGTATATATTGCACAATAATTTATTGATGTATATATAAAACTACACTTACTGAAGGAAATCTTAACTGTCTAATCAAAGAATCATTATTTCATTATTACAGAAAAAAAGAAGACTAGGCGGAATAATGCAGTTAAAAATGTTATATGCACACTTCTTATTTTCTACCCCTTTTTCCTGCTGTTATGCTCATGCTGCTTCTGCTCCTTTGAGTCCTAACATCAGTGGTTTCATTTTGGTGTGTAATTGATAATGCTGTGGTGAGTCACCAGTATGTGGAGTCCTTCACTGGGAGACAGATGATGTTCATGTTTATGTTTTCTTCTTCCTCTGCCCAGAATCTGCTAGGGGTCATTTTTGTTTGTTAACACACTTTTACACTTTTGCTCCCTTTTCATTGTTCTGCAGCTCCACAATATACCTGAATTTACTATATATGCTACACTTTATGTGTTTTAGATACTATTTCTTCCCTTTGTTAGCCCTAGCACTGGTTTTGTCCATTTCCAGGTCTACATTTCTTTAACTTCTTTAAGCATTGGTGAGTTGTGTATAGCAGCGGGGTCTCCAGTGCCAAGCCTGTTGCTGTTACAGCTAAATCGAGTAAAGCAAAGCTGCAGGCAGGTCAGAAAGAGTTCAGACAAAGCAAGCCTAACAAGCCGTAGTCCTGAGGCCTGGCAAACTTACAAAGCCTGTGGTCTTCCAAAGTCTGTTATTAGCAATGGCGATATCATAATGCAGGGCTACAATGTAACTGTAGATTGCTGAGACTGATATTGCTGGACAATACTGGTAAGGTAATTAACCCTGACCAAAGGGATAGCTAATATATACATTACTAATACTGCCTTGGAGGGCTGAGATTAACCAGTAGCACTTCATTTTTACAGGTAAAACATCTGTGATACAGGTTTCCATATCCTTAGTTTATAATGTTCTCAACAAAATAAAAAGCATTACACTACATTTTAGAGTAAGAATTACCATTATGAATCAGGCCTGTCATCCATCTGCCCTGGCTAATAGCCAGTACCAGATGCTTCAGAGAGAAGTCCAAGAAAGCCCAAGGTGGGCAGTTATGGAATAACTTGCCCACATGGAAGGCTTCTTCCTTATCCTCAACAGTTACAGATTTGCTTGTTTCCTGATGCATGAAGGCTTATAAACCTTTTAAGTTTTTTTTCTTACTACCTGATATAACTGTGAATGTCTTAATTTTTCATATAAATGTGAAGTCCTACTTAGAGTCCTAAGCTTTTGGCATCAGCGATAGCTTGTGGCAGTGAGTTCCATAGCTTAACTATGCAGTGTGATAAAAATGAAAATATTTTATTAAGTTCATTTTATTTGGCACTTGCTACATTTCAGTTTTACTGAATGTACCATTGCTCTTCTTTAATTAGCAAAGTAACTTTCCATATTCCTCAGTCACCCATGGATATTTTTGAAAAATATGCAGGGAAACTTAAGCTCTGTATTTAAGGATCAAACTGAACAGCATTTCCTCCCCAGTGGGAAATCTCTGGTTTCTCAATACTTTTGAAATACCTTCTAGTTACTTAGGTGTATGACAATTAGGCAGTCTGATTTTTGGTACTGATTTTTGAAAAATCTTGTTGAAGGCATAGGGATTCCCATTTACTCAATTGAGTTTTCATTGACTTTCAGTATTCTTCTGTTTAGTGTTATCAGTCCCTGATTGGCCAGTCCAGTAGAAATAATGCTTTTCTCTAGGGCCAATTCTCCAAATAAACTGGGAGTTTGGGAGCTCCTTATCTCTATCTACTAGAGTGTTCATGTGGATGCTGTTGCACTGTAGATTATTCTCTTCTCCTCTCCTATCATATGAAAACATAATGCACAAGCAGCAGCCAGCCCCTCTGTCTATGCAGGCTTGTTGCTGAAATTAAAGGACTAAACATTCCAAGTCAAAACTTTCAGAGCTTCCCCTTTTTTCACAAGATTTGTTTCCTGGCATTCACATTTTTGAAACAAAACTGATTTCTAAGCTGTTTGTCTGCTGTTGAAACCCATTTCAATGAAAGACAGTGATATCATATCAGCAGTATAGAACCCATATGCTACGACAGTCTCTGTTTTAAGCCACTTCCTTAGATGTACAATGTTTGCTGATGGGTGTGGAAAACTGAGGCAAGGAGTGCCTGTGACTTGTTAAAATTCAGTTAAAAAAGCAGGGGCAATATTGGGCATGGCAGTTCTCCATTGAATTCAGACCTGTATTTTAGATTCTAGACTGCTTTTTCTGCCCTCTATGGTATGAAATAATGTTCCTACTATGTCTTGGATCATCACTTTGTTTAAGGATTTATTTTAAAAGTTGGGTTTTCATGTGCTTTTTGAATAATATACAAACTTTTTTTTATTCTAGTCCATTTCTTGAGTAGCTGATTTAGAACAGTTTCCTTTTTCTCAAACAATACTTTCTTTGTTAATTTACACAATTTGGACAGTGTTGAAGGGTACTGAGCGGACAGGGGAGAAGAGCAACATGTTAGACTAACCCATCTTCTTGCTAGAGCTTTTATATTCTCTTTCCTGTGTTTAGAAAGTAATTTTATCCAGTCTTGTTTTAAGTGTATCCATGGACAGAACTTGCCCTCCAAAATTTTGATGCAGCATTACATAGGTCATTTCAAATCTGTATTCTTGAAATTTAGCTTGAATTTCCTATTCTGTTTGGATCCTACTGCTTACAGTTGTCTCTTTAAAAATTGCACTAAATAATCATGTTCAGCCTGGAGAGGAGAAGGCTCAAAGGAGACTTTACTGAGGTCTTTCAATACATAAAGAGGGCTTACAAGAAAGACAGAGACTTTTTATCAAGGTTTGTAGTGACAGGACAAGAGGCAACAGTTTTAAACTGATAGAGGGAGATTTAGATTGGACATAAGGAAGAGATTTTTTATGATGAGGGTGGTGAGACACTGGAACAGGTTGCCCAGAGAAGTTGTGGCTGCCCCCAGTCTTCAAGGGCAGGCTGGACAGGGGTTGGAGCAACCTGATCTAGTGAAAGATGTCCCTGCTTATGGCAGGGGGGTTGGACTAGATGATCTTTAAGGTCCCTTCCAACCCAAACCAATTCTATGATTCTACATTTTCACTTAATGTTCGTATTTTCACATTTTGCCCTGTTGCAAAGAAGCTATTAGTTATTTTGGATAAACTAAAGTAGATAAATTAGTGAACCTGAACTGTCAGTCTAAAGCTGAAGCATGTGGAGGGATGAGGAGTATACTTTTCTTTAGCTTATTCATTTCAGTTGAAAAATGCATAAACAATTAGGCCTTTTGCCTGCAGAAACCTGTGCACCAGGCCATATGTGTCTTGGTACTGACTAATATTTGTTTCCCCAGCACACTTCCCTCAGATTGGCCTTGATGAAAGTGGAAGGCTGAGAAGAAAGAGTAATAGGGAGAAGGTAATGGGAAAAGCACAAAAGGATTCTCAAATATCTGTTTAATTTTGCCTGAGTGGGGTCTTACCACTAATTTTAGGATGTTTTCTACAGTGGAAAAGATCTTTTCTGTCAGAATAGCAGTTTCTACTCCAAAAGACTGCATTCTCTGTTCTTGGAGAGTTTTAAACATCACTGACCCTGCTTTGAGCAGTTCGTACCAGATGGACTCCAGAGATTTCTTCCAACCTGAATTATTCCCTGACATGGGACAGTATTCAGCAACTATTGGTCACTGGCATACCTTCAGAAATAAAAAGTATGAAGTGAAATTGAAGGAACAAAAAAACCTCTTTCCATTCTCAGCAAATCCCACATTACTTTCTATCCTAGGACAGAGTATTTCCCACAAATCACTAGCAACTAGTGACCTGACTACAATTTGTGACATAACGAAATTACACAGTGTCACGTAAAGATGGAGAGAAAGAAAAGTGGAGTGCTGCTGCTGTGTGATGGCCAGCAGGAGAAAAATGGACCATGTATGACTTCTCTATTCTTTACAGTATGCAGCCTTTTCCCCACTGAATGGATTTTGAAATCTAAAAGCTAGTTGCAAGCTGTTTAATTTTCTGAACATCATGGGTGTTACAGAGATAAATGGATTCAAATAGTTCAGCAAACCTGAAAGAAAGCAGACCAGAAAAGAGAGTATTAGGCAAAAAGACACCTCTGTTTAAAAAGACGAGCGGCTGTTTAAAAATCGTCTTAAAACAAAGACTTTTGAAACCTATCCCTTATGTGTAGGACTCCCTGAATTTTGCTTTTCAGGTTTGGAAGATTCTGATAACAAGGAAGGAGTAAAGGTGTTATTAATAAAATTGTTTTCTCTTTGGCTGAAAGTAGTTTTGGGTCACACGGTATGCCCAAATCCTTTTCATTAATTCTTGATATCATCAAACTGTGGATGTTGAAAAAGCTGAGGAAGACATATTGCTTTAATGGTAACCTTGAGTAGACTGTGAAAGTACTTGAGAGGATTATTTATATGAGACTTCAAGCCTTCTTTTGTAGGCTCAGGGCATCCTGAGCATTGGGTTACATTAATTTATTAGGAATTAACTACCATATTGCTGTTGATTTGCAGTTTTGTTATAGCTAAGATTGTGGAAAATATCCATTCTGCTCAGTGCTTTACTGTTAGTGTACTGGTGTTGAGCTAAGGGATACTAATGGATTGGAGAGTTCTGAGTGCTTCACTGCCTGGCAATACATCTGGTAATAATCCAGATTTTCACCTGCGTCTATCAGTCAGCCCATGTTTGCCCCAGTGGGACAGATTTCCTGTCAGATCCATCATTCAGATGTTGGATCATCGCCACATAAATCACCTGGGTAAATCAGATCAAGCCAGAATCAAATTAATTGTGCCCATTAAAGACACATATCATTTCATAAAATACATAACATGTCAAAGCTGACATAATGTTCACTGAGAAAATAGTATAGCCCATCCATTTACTAAATGGAATAAATCAAAAGAGGGAGAAGAGAATTAAATAGGCATCCCTGTTATCTTTAACAGAGAAAAGGTGACTTGAATGTTAGACAGTAGGTATAGAAGAGCTCCATTGCTCTGCCCTGGTGATCCTTCGCTCCCATACAAACCTCTTCTGACAGCTGACAGCATCATCAAGTTAGAGCAGTCTCAGCATTCTCTAGTCATGGCTCTTGAGCTATGAGTTCAGCTCCAGGTACTGAGCATTTCACAGGCACAGTCTAACTGCCTAACTTACTACTGGCAAGATTGAGTACATGACATCATAGGCACTTACAGCATAATGTGTGCACCTATGCCTACACCTGCCCAGTCACATCACTCTGGAGGTACTTAAGCTCTCGATTACTAAAAATCACTCCAAATGAAATTTGTTTCATTTGAAAGACTCTAGCAAATCTAGAGTTTTGTCCAGAAATTGAATGGCAGGCAATAGCAAGGGTTTTGTTTTGGGTTGGTATTTTGCTCATGTGCGTATGGTTTGAAGTAAATGAACTTCTGGAAACAGGTTGGATGTTGGTCTCTCTTCTAAAGTGGGTGTCTTAGCAATTAGACTATAATCATGTTCCTCTAATGCGCACACTCTCTGTCTCTGGGCCCTAGCTCTCATTTCTTCAGGGTAATGCAGTTGCAATTGAAGAAGTAGAAGAAACCTCTGAGGAGTTTACTCAGCTTTAGCAGCTACCTGCTTGGGTTGCTGGCTGCTTTGGCTCCTCATTGCAAGACACCTCCTATTTCCCAAACACAGTCCGGGGAGTGAAGGCTTTAACATACAGTTTTAGGTTCAGTCCTGGAGTCCAGGCACATCAATGTGAGGCACTGTAGCACTCAACCATTAGAAGCCTAAGCCCTTGATTTTATTTCACTGTAAATCATTCTTAGCAATTTCTAGATCTGATAATACTTCACACTGCCATGTTTGCTAAACTGATGTATTATCCCTACTTGATTTGTTTACCCACAACTAGCCCTTTTTCTCCACTTTACTGGGAGTCACTCTTTTACTGTGTCTGGCATTTACTGTTCTTTATTCAACATGTCTTTCTCAGTTGCCATTTCTTCTTTACTTTTCCAGACATTTCCCCTTCTTCATTACTTTGCTTTCCCTTTCTTTTTACCATCAGTTTTTCTGCTTCTCTACAACTGATTGGTGTCTGGTCCTAGGAGGTAATGAGCATCTCTAAGTCTTAGTGTCATGACTGCCCCTTGAAAAAGCTTTCCAGGATTTGGTTCTTATTTGGGATATAATATCAACTCATATTAACAAGGTCCAGATTTTAACTGGTGCCTTTGACTACCAGAAGAATGTTAGTCAATACTAATGAACAGCTTCAACTCTTCAGCTAAGCAGAGATTTTCTGATATATAGCTGAGGATCTGGTACATAAATTTATGTAGATTTCTTTTTACACTATAATTCAAAACATGTAGTAAGAGTTGACGGAATTATTTGATACTTTACATTTATTAATGTGTTCCTTTTCTCCCAGTCGTGGCTGCTCATTAGATGCTCCTGATTTCACTAGAAATTTTTAGTTTTCAAATATGTGTGTTCAGCAATCTGCACAGTCTCTGCTTCTGACAGACGTCTTCGGGGTACTTGTTTCGGCTGCTAATGACGTACAACAGATCACTTAAGGCACCTGGAGTGTTGTTTCTTTCCTTTCTAAAGAAGAAGGCCTTATTAGAAAGCTGAAACTTTATAAGCAGGAAAAGGGAGAGGATTAAAATAAGTTACAGATATAATGAATGCCCATGTTTCTGAGTGAGTGAACCCCTTGCCCTTCTGCAAACAGACATTCACCAAAGAATCATATGAATAATAAACATTTGCCATCATATTTTGGAGCATAAGGGAACTGTAGCTCTGTTCTGACATGTTATATGTAGAACCAGACACAGCATGGTTTTGTTCCCCACTTTGATTCAGAGCAGAGGTATTCTGGAGTCTAGTGCATAACAAAGTGCAGGGCTGGTGCTGTGGCAACAAGTAATCATGGGATGGTTGTCAGGGTATAAGAAACAGCTGCTGCAGAGGCTATAGATGGAGTGTTGGAAACTCTTGGGTTTCTGCAGGGAAAACACTTGAGAAAATGACATACTGGCAGGTATACAAAAAGGACAGTGGAGAAGAATATTGTAGAAGGATTTTGGAGAGGATTAGTTTCATTTGTTAAAAGTTAGTTATTGTGGTTACTGAACCACTAGTGTGGAGTTCTGCATTAAAGGACAAAAGGATACTGGATCTTTGCCAGCCTGTTCTGTATGGGTGCTACTTGAGAGGAGGCTGAAGTAGGTGCCATACCTGATCATACACTAGTGGAATGATAATACATATTGATTAATAAATTGTCCAGGTAGAGTTCATGTGTCCTGAGTGGGAAGACAATGGTGAATAATTCTTTCCTGTTGAACAATATTTTTGTTTTAGGAACCCAAAGACTCCTTTAAAGACTCTGATCTGATTTCTGGGAGCCAGTGCTGCCTATACCATACAAGTCTGCAGGATTTTGTGTGGGAAGACACAGCTGGTAAAGAAAGTTAGGAAGTGCAAAATGCTATCCTTCTACTGTCCCAGTAAGGTCAACATAAGTGGATGTCAAATAGCTCAGATGATTACTTATCCTGGGGAGCCATTATAGGCAGTAGCCAGGATTAGACTTTCAGCTGAGACACTGCTTCTGAGAATCGGAAAATGAAGGATTATTTAGGTGAAGAGATAATGGCTGAAAAAGCATTATGAAACCTCAGAGTGGGAGGAAAAAGGCCAAGGCTAGAGAGACAGAACTGAATAGATTAAAGGAGAATTGTTAAGATAAATATGACATTGTAAAAAATACGTACCTATGTTACTAAAAACATATGGGACTAATAAACGGAATGCCTCTCAGAAATCTAATTTATCCTTCCACTCTCTGGTTTTCAGATAACAGTGTTCTCCTCTATTTCATTTCAAGAACAGGAGACTGTGTAAATAGGTTTTTAATAACTGTTTAAATTTAAACTTCTAATTTAAAAGAAAAATATTTCCTTTATGATGCTTTAAAGCATTTCATGAGAAAAAGGCTGAGGTACTTAATGCCTTCTTTGCCTCAGTCTTTAACAGGCAGAGCAGTTATCCTCAGGGTACTCGGCTCCCCGAGCTGGAAGACAGGGATGGCGAGCAGGATGAACCCCCCATAATCCAAGAGGAAGCAGTCAACGACCTGCTACGCCACCTGGATGCTCACAAGTCTATGGGGCCAGATGGGATCCACGCGAGAGTGCTGAGGGAGC
>NW_008795128.1:2926418-2958614 GCF_000699145.1 Aptenodytes forsteri
CGTGAGGAAAAATGTCTTTACTGAAAGAGTGGTTAAAGATTGGACCGGGCTGCCCAGGGAAGTGGGTGAGTCACCATCCCTGGAAGTATTTAAAAGACACGTAGATGAGGCACTTAGGGACATGGTTTAGTGGGTGGTGGTGTTGGGTCGATGGTTGGACTCGATGATCTTAGAGGTCTTTTCCAACCTCAATGATTCTATGATTGAACTTCAGGTAAGGAGTGGAACCTATAGTGAGCATGCCTCCAAACATGAGTCTTGTTATAAACTAGGTATACAAGCTGATTTGAACAGCCAACATTTCCAGGTGTCTTTGGCACTGTGAATGGAAAATGAGGTTGTGATCAGCCTATTAGGTGATTTAAGAAAGGAATTTTTAAAGTTATTTCTGTAATATTAAAAAAAGCCGAAACAGAACAACAAAGAAAGGAAAAGAAAGGAAAAGAAAAGCCCAAGTAAAACAAACTTCCTTACAAACAGAGTATGAGTAAAATTATTATTTACTGTACCTAGCATTGATAAAAGAGTAAAGTTAACATATCTTAAGCAGCAGATAAAATATTCCTCTTATCAAAATGCATGGCAGTGATCTGTTTCTCCTGCTGTTGCGACTATCCAAAAGACAAATTCCCCTAATACATCAATTTCTCTTTCCCTATTGGTTACATCACACTCCCAAATCCATGTCAGTATTATAGTTTCCAGGTTCTGAGGTGCCCAGGGCAGACCTGATTTCAGTTCTCTGGGAATTACAGTTCTGAGTCCTCTCTGCCTAATATTTCTGAAGTGATCTTTATCTTATTTAGTAGTAGAGTAGGAACATTGGTACAATATCCAGTCACTTTGTGTTGCACTCAGGAAAGGGCATCTACTGTTCCTTCATTCTCATCTGCTTTGCACTAGTGGCTAAGGAGATCAGAACTATCCCAGATTGATTGTTTCTCATTTTGGCTGAATACTTTACAAGGTCATCCTGATCCTGCAGGAGGGGGTAAAGAATGAAGAAAAACCACATGTTCTTGGTGAACGCTGAAGAAGCTGCACTTTCCTTTTATTTTCCATGCAGAGTGCTTCTGTATGTCAAAGAATTCATACAGATGGCCATGAATGTTCATTCTTGCAGAATCAGTTGTTCATGAATATTTCCATATGGCCACATTGCACAATTACTGTTTATTTGTATTTATGCTCACTACTGAGAATCAGCACCGAATTACAGTGACATCTAGGAGTCAATTGCATGAGAGGCCAAAATTTAGGAAATAAAAAGCATTCATTGTTCTGTGTAACACTTATTGGGTATCAGCATGAAGATTCGTGGAAAAAAATCACTTTTGCCTTGGATGTGGTTTGTGGAGGACAATGCAACAGATTCCACAACAAAATAGGATTTTGTGAGCCATGAGGAATCTTTATAAGCCATAAAGGAGACAGCAAAGAGGCAATTTCATTGAAGTATGTAGACTTAATGGTATCTGTAATGTCAGTGTGAATTATTAGAGTAATTCTGGCCCTGATGGCAATGTGGAAGTTAGAGGGGGAAGCACGAAAATAGGAATGTTATATGAATTAAAAAATAAAGAATTGGAAAGCTTATCACTCACAGTGTAACAGCTGAAATGCTACTCTGTGGAAATGCTACTCTAGTACAAAAACATCTGTTGGAGTCCTTCAAAAAACATAATTAGACAATTAAAAGCAGGAAAGAAATGGTGCTTTGGGATCAGACAAGGTGCTTTCAGAACAGGAATTTGATTCCTTCCAAAGGCAGCGGGGGGGTTAGCAGTCTAAGAGAAATCCTGTCAAAGATTCCTCCTCTGGGAGTCCTGGAAACAAGAACCATATTTGGGTTCTTTACTGACAGGTCAGTATATTAAGGTCAATACCTCTGATACTGAGGTCAATACTAGTTTTTAATTTATCTTTATAATTATATTTAGAAATGAGGCAAAAGATGCAAAGTGAAGTGACCTGCTCAGGATCCTATAGAAATCAATGGCAATGCTGTGAATAGATATCATATTAGGGAATTAGCAGTTGTCTGCTTTAACTTTGGATATGGGTCTGAACCCAAGATTATAATGATAAATGCTTGGAGTGTGGAATCAAAAAATAGTCTTCCAGCATTTATGCTTGGTTTTACCTCCTTCAAAAAAAGACCTCAGATAGGAGGGTAAAGGAAAGTACTCTGGCAATCTGTGTAACTAGCATTGTCAAGATATGCACACTGCAGAATTTTCCTTCTTCAGACTTGAAGAAATTTCACAATGACAGTGAGCAGCTAGGACTTTTTTCATCATCTGCAGAAGAATAAGCTTTGAGAAATTCTTGTATTGTCATTATATGAGCCTTGGTCCTAGATCACAGACAATACCCAATTTACTTAGAGCTGCATAGTCAATTTGTCCCATCTTTACTGCACATGAACAACATGCTAGGAAATATTCATTACATGATACAAATATGCCATAAAAATGCACTAAGCAGCATGACATTATTTTACTTCCTAACTTACTGGAGGTTCCAGCCTTGTGATCAAGTTCCTTTTAGGGAAGGAGATATTTGATCATGTCTAGATTTTACACCTTTAACATTAAACCTATGTTTTGTTTAGTCAAGAAAAAGGGAAGGCCCACAAAGTGATTCCTCAAGCTTTAAATAAAGTATTAGAATGAGCAGAGAATTGCCAAGTCAGTCAAAGTGATGAGAAGACAACCACATCGTGCAATCTAGTGTGAAAGCAACAATTGGCAGAAACATTCCACTTGGGATTGGAGAGCTGGGACAGCAAAGGGTTGTGTGTTCTTTTGAAGTTTGGGTGGCAGGGCAGAAAAAAACACTGTGAAAAATTTGTATGTGGGTTATTGGTTTTGTTCTTTTTTTCCCCTCATGAGTCAGTAAGACACCTCCGCCGAATCTCCTGTCTGGTTTTGCCCTCACATGCCCAAAGTCTGACCCAACATAATGGCAGATGTTGTAGAATCTAAGACTTTCTGTGGAGGGTGTGGTGTGTGCTGTAATGCCTGTGTGAGCAGGTATTACAGGAACAGCTTCCTGATACAAATATGTATTTTTAGAACAAAAAGAACTGCACATTTGAAATTGTCAAGGTGAACTTTGACCTTATAACAAGATGAGTTTAGCTTGGAGAAGAACTTCATTGCTTGATTTCAACCATATTAGGAAGAAATCCATTGTAGTATTAGTGGTTTAAGGTCTATACTAAACTAGTAAGTAACTATGGTCCTGTCCAGCAGAAGACAATAGTATGCCTATACTTTGGACACAAGTATATGGAAGTGAGTGGGAATATGGAGTTAGAGGCCAAGAACAAAGGGATGTGTGGTAGGAGAATGGTGTAAGGAAAAGCATGGGTTTCAAGCTGATCTATGTATGCAGGGGAAGATGTATGACGGAGAGGTGTTTCTTTCCACACACGTGTAACTTTGCAGACAGTTGGTGTTGCTGCTAAATAAATTATTTTAGGAGTTCTCTGATATATTTCATAACAGGACAATAGAGCAGATATGAAGAAAAGAGAAGTGGAGGACTATACAAACTTGTGAACACATTATTAATTACTGGAAATTTTCAACATAAATTCTAAGGTGAAAAAGATTCCACACCTAAAGCACATCTTTTCATAAAAATATTACTTAGCTTGAAAGAGTTATTGTTGATTTTGGTTTTTTGTTGCTTCCTCCTCGTACCCTGAAGGAAATAAATTAAGCTCCCCATATTTTTCTGGCAAAACTTCTTAGCTTCATTTTTCAATTCGTTTGTTGGCTTTTGAAAAGAATGGTTTTGAAAACCAACATTTCTTATTTTTTTTATAAAAATCCCAGCTAGTTAAAAATAAATTTCCCTGAAGGAAAAAAAAACCAAACCATTTTTCAAAGATCTTTGATAATTTCTCAGACTATACTTTTGGAGAACATAGAAAATAATACAAACCTAGAAAATAGTAATCTGAATTGTGTAAAGTGAATGGAGATTGACTTGTCTGATTTTTGGGGATATTGTTTTTACTGTTTTCCGCACCATCCTTCTGAAAATGAAGCTTCATTATGTTATCAGCTTGGATACCAAAAATGTATAGAATTTGCTAACCAATATTTTTAAGGAAAATGTTGATTTTCTTTTACACTTCAGCTTTTTCAATGCCATTTGATAGCTGGTGGACAGAACATGTTCTCAAATGTATATACTGCTTGGTAGATCTTATATATGCCTGTGGAATGTAATGTTTAGAGTCAGAGAACACAACACCTTGGCACTGATAGCAATGACTTCATTTTTAACCCCCGAGTATAGACATAAAACTTCATAGTTAGGATTATTTTAGTGGCTGGGGGGGGTACTTAATACTATAATTTTTAGTAGTGCTGCAGAAAATTCAGCAGGTGTGTGTTTATGCCATCTTGCAGTGTTTGATTTTTATTTTTTTAAACTGTCTATATTGCACACTGCACTGTAGTAGAGAGATATCCAATTCTGTCTTTAATGAGCTAGCCTAGATATTGGAAACAAACTGTGCAGCACATCAGAACTCAGTAAATTAACCCATGCATAACTCTGTCTCATGTGGTTAGACTAGTCCAGTGCAAATGCAGGAAAAAGAATTACAATTGAAAGTAATAGATCACAGAAGGCAAAAGCTCTATGGAATGAACAATGCAGCTTTGAAGTCTCTAAGTGTTTGTGGATGTGAAGGTAAGTGGTATTAATAGCAACAGTACTTGCCAGGATTGTCATGGCAGTGTTGCTGTTAATGTTTTGCAGGAATAATAATTGCTTTTGATTACAGTTACAACAGCAATGCTGTTTGTGTATGCAGTAGAGCAGATTGCACAAGGATGCTGTCTGAGAATGGATATAAACTGAGAAACAAGGAAGCTTTGAAGAAGATTTCAAATTCAAGGTGTGCTGGTTGCACTGGTACTAGATTGGGAGAGCTGGACTGATGACTACACTAGCATGGTGATGTCAGTAGCAATTTCATGGAGGGTGTTAGCAATGACAGGCATTGCAACAATGCTGTTTGTGGCACTAGCGTGTGCAGGATACCATACGTAGAGATGCCATGACTATTTTTCCATACACTTTTGCTGCACTGTCCTCCACCTGCCCCCTGCATCACTAGAAGAGATTATACATTTCTCATTAATCACCTCTGATGTGCACTTGGCTTTTTATCTGTGAGAACAGGTTTCTTAGAGGATGCACCAACTCCTGCTTGCAGGAGATTTCAAAGTATATTCACCAAATATCTTTCAGATAAGAGAGAAATTTGACATCCTAAAACTGTAGCCATTTTTCTTTGCCACTTGAGACTTGTAATCTCTATAGTAGGGAAATATTTAAAACATTTTAATGATCAGTGTGATCCTCCTTTTATCAGCTTCTGAGTTTCTCATCACCATACTTAACTTCTGCTACAGGAGTATACCATTAAAACAAATGCTTTTCTCACATACCGTGAGAAATATATTTCTCTTAAGGATATCTGCCTTACTTCACTAAGGCAAACATCTTATTGCCTTCCTGTACATTCTAGAATACCAAAATAACTACTCCTGAAAACATGAAGAGCCTTGCTGAATTTTTATTTTACTACACAAATATAACTCAACATTTATTGTCAAAAGTTTTTATTGTGTGATTTGAACTGAAGTGGGTTAACTGAAATAAAGACAAGTAAGTCCCACACTAAAAGACCAATTGTTTGACAATATTGAACTGAAAATATTTTAAAGTTATCTTTCTGCCAATGTGTTTTAAGTAAGCTTGTTTAAAGTTAAAGAAAAAAATCAATGCAATAACTGGAACTGAAACCACCTTATGAAGTCTATATAGCATTAATAAGGGAAGAATTCAAAATATTTCTGTGGCCTATCACAAGCAGTATTGGAGACTTGTAGTATTTTTATTTATCATAAATTCACAGTTTCTGATATCCTGTAATTCCAGTGAGAATGTTGGTCTTCATTTTCTAAAAGTATGTTTCTAGCCTTGTAAAGAAATGTTTGAAAATCTGGATCTCAAAAAACAAACAAAAGAAGCCCATCAAAAACCCCAAGGTAAATCTATATTTTCATTTACTATGTATTGCAGGACTTAAAAGTTTCAAGGCTTCTAAGGCCTCATTTGTGACATTCAGTGATAATGACAATAAAAATTATACTGGTGACAGAGTTATTTCTTAGGCAACACTGAGACAATAAATGGGCATATAGAAGTATTTTGTTGTGAATGCTATCTTTCCATGGAGTTTAAAAATAAAGGTTGCCATTTTAGCTGCCCAGGAGTCCATATAAATATGTAGGTTCTAAAGCCAGAGTTGAACGTGTTATTTTTTTCTAGCCAGATCTTCAGGATATACAAGCTATAGAACTTTTCGAAAAGTAGGAATTAAGCCAGTTTTTTAGAAAAGTATGGAATCTGACTTTAAACGTTCCATGCAGTTGCAAATCCTCATCCCCTGATAAATTACTCTAGTTTTTAATTACTCTCATTGCTATAAAATTGTATCTCATTTCAAGAATTTATCTGACTCCAGTTTCCTGATACTGGATGTTATACCTTTGTCAGCAAGCTTAAAAAGCACTACCCTGCCCAACTATTTAACAGTATTTGATGTATAAGTGACAAATTTAAAGCAAAGGCATAAAAACATGCAAAGGTTGTAAGCTGCAGTTACAAGCCAAAGAAGTAGGCAGATAGAAAGATAACTAGGCAAATGTAGCTTGTTTCACACATAGGGAAAGGTAGGGAAATAGCCCCCGCTCTAGACAATATGTTCTCACTGATAGCTCTTAGCTAAACTAACATTAAATTTTGTGGATGCTATTAAAGGACTCAACCTAATGAACATGGAGCCAGCTCTCTTGCCATAGCTAGAAAGGAGGTTTTACTTCAAGAATACCATGCAAGAAAAGAAAACGTTCCTTAGGCTGAGCAGAACACAGAACTTCACAGATAACCTTTGCTTTTGGCTATTTTTCAGGTCCTGTCCTCAGCCTTTTATTGCTTTGGCTCTCGCCGGCACAATAGGGATGGAGGATGAAGCTCAGCAGCTGTGAGTTAACAGCCAGAAGCAGTTTTCATTGATTTGTCCTTCTCTTTGCGGTCTTCCACTGGAAGCATCCCCAGGGCACATTACTAATTGTTTGCCCTTTACTTTGGGACCACTGAATTAATGGTATTATATAATTGCCATTTCTTCATCATTAATACAATAATGGTGTGATGAATTTCAGAGTCAAACAGTCTTTGGCTCTCACTGCGGGGGTAAAAAAAAATCTTCCCATTTGAAAATGAAATTATCCTCTTTTCCTTCACCAGTCCTATCAAATAGTTTTGTTTCTGTGCTTTTGCAGCCTAGTTATGACCCTCAAAGTTAATAACATTTGGGGAAAGGGAGGAAATACAGCAACCCAATAACATGGCAAGCATTTTTATGACTGACCCTTGAATGATACAAGTCTCATATTGCCCAACCAGCAGACTATGCCCACTTAGGTCAGATCAGAAGGATCCATGCTTTCATATATGAGACTATGCTTATATCACTACACAGGCACCAGAGAGCCTAGGTTTGGGCATTGCCTTGTTACCATCCACACACTTAAACTGTTGGCAGGTTAGTATTAACAGTTTGGTATTGCTATCCCACACTGACTAGTGTTTTCCAAAATCAAGTGTGAACATGGTACCAGAGCTAAAACACGCCAGGGGACAATACCCATCAGCAGCTGGATGATGCAACCTGGTTTTGGAGCACAGGAGAACCTAGTCGTGTGCAGCTGGGCTGAGCCAAGCAACGCTTTGCCAGTTCAGGGCCAGAGTACGGGCCTATAGTATTCTTTAAGATAGTGTCTTGGCCTGTAGGTTAGTCCTGGTGGCAGTAAGGTGGGAGAGAATGTCAGCGTTACATTCTTCCTCTGTCCATGTTCATTTGGAAGAGGAGGACAGGACTATGCAGGGTGCAAGACACTGGCGTGCCACCTTAGTAACTGTGGAGAAGACACCTCTACAGAGGCAATTTCCAAACTTGTACAAAATAAGGCTTCCTGACCTCATCCTAAAGTGTGAAATGGTACAGTATGATGAGACAACAGCAATACCTTCAGCTTCTCCAGACGCACTGCCATTAGACTGGGCAGGACCTCCAGTCATTGTGAGGCTTGGAAGTAGAACTAGTAGAAAAATAGATATCAATAGGTAGTTCCAATTTACAACAGCAAGAGATTCTCTATGTGTGTTATTGAATCTGTTGTAGATGTTTTCTATTTACATGCTTTTTTATGGTGATGAAGAGCTTCTAGTAATATGTACAAACACTTGGACTGCAGAAAACTCAGGAGAGCTGACTTCAAAGTGCACAGAAATCTCATCTATCCTTGGGGCAGGCAGAGGTGATTTATCTTGTCTCCCTCATACTTGTCATGGGATTAAGGACAGATGGCAAAGTGGAGGTATTTGTGCAAAGTACATGCAGCTGGCTCCATCCAAACAGCAAGTAACTGAACCTTGGGTAAATTCTAAAGAAAAGCTTGCACCCAGAGCTTATCACTGAGAATTACCAAGTGGATAGCTTTAGAGGCAGCCCAGAGAGTGCTCC
Organism: Aptenodytes forsteri; assembly: GCF_000699145.1. NCBI lineage: Eukaryota > Metazoa > Chordata > Aves > Sphenisciformes > Spheniscidae > Aptenodytes > Aptenodytes forsteri. The sequence continues at coordinate 2,935,042 of NW_008795128.1, forward strand.
AGCAAGTGTATAGTGTAGCGTTAGTGTCTTCGACCAAACTCCTGCCCAGAAATGAAGACCCAACAAATCTGTTTTGTTACTCCCCACACCTACAACATGGTTGTGAATGGTAGTGGCTAGTGGGTCTTAATTAGAGTAGGAAGTGATACATAGGAGAAGTTGTTCTTCTATTTGTTATTGTCTTTTCTAGTGCAGAATTATTGATCTTGCCCCTGAGCAAGACGATTTCTGGACCCTTTATTTAAAGTTGTGGAATTACAGGAAATAAGTATGTTGCCCACTCTGCAGAGGTGGCAGGATAATTTGTCAATTAGGAATAATCAGTTCTAGAATGACTTTTATGTCTGTGCTATTTCTGAAAGCTCTTTAATTAGATCTGAGTTCATCCATATATCAGCTGAGGCAAAAGATATTAACTATCCCATGTGTAGATCTTGGAATGAGATGAAATGCAGTTTGTATTGGACTGTAAGCAGTGGGGAATCCTGAATTTTACAGTCAAAACATGTCTATGAAGGGTTTTTTTTATTTTTAATCTTGTATTTGCAAATTAATTTGGTGCTACACTGCCAGCCTTCGATACAGAAGCTCTCTGTTTATCTCCTGAATGGGTATTACTTGGCTTGACAGCTTGACAGTTTCAGCCCTTGCCAATATGCCTCAGTCTCGATGAGAGGAGGAGATCACATGTGGTCATGAGAAGGATGAAGTATGAAGGGTTTTTTTTATTTTTAATCTTGTATTTGCAAATTAATTTGGTGCTACACTGCCAGCCTTCGATACAGAAGCTCTCTGTTTATCTCCTGAATGGGTATTACTTGGCTTGACAGCTTGACAGTTTCAGCCCTTGCCAATATGCCTCAGTCTCGATGAGAGGAGGAGATCACATGTGGTCATGAGAAGGATGAAGGACATGTTAAAGGCTGGTCAGTCCCTGGCCTCTGGGTTATTTTGTCCAAGATTGTGAGGTCATCTCCTAGTGAAAGATCACATAACACAGCCAAAGAACAGGAACTCCTTACATAATATCATCAATTCTGAATGGGGTTTATCCCTGCAAGTGTTTAAACACCTTAACTGTGGCCAGCATACTTTATGTTTCTAAATGGAAAAAATTCAGAGCTTTGCTGTCTTGCTCTCCAAAAGCAAGACTGAGTGGGTATTTCTTTAAGTAGAAGTACTAAATCTGCTACTTTTCTCATGTTATTTTTTTCCTGATTTAGGGACAGGACTGAGAAGGGAAATACTTTTTCCTTGCATTATAAAAAAAACAAAGTGTATTAAATATTAACACCTCATATTTCTTAAAGGTTTATATTTAATTTTTGCATGTTTTCTATGAATTATCATTTATTGTTAAATAAGTTAAAATTATGCAGCAACTAAAATTAAGACAAATTTAAAGAGAGGAATATAGGAATTGAAAGGCTTCCTTAGTTGCCAGGCATTTTCTGAGCTTGTTACTTTACTCCTGATCCTTCTGTCTGTCACTAAAAAGGAGTTTCCCATCTTTGTCTTAGAGCTAGCTTGTCGTGCTTAGTTCCCCAAGCATCTCACTGTAAGTGATTTTGCCATATTTATCCACATGCTGCAAGAAGTCCTAAAATGTAAAATAATATATAAAAGGATTTGCAAAAGCAGCCTTCTGAGTGAATAGCCCAGTGAAAATGGGACATTTTAAATAAGATTCAAGTGTATTCCCAACAAGACATTAGAAATCCTAAAGATAAATAAATAAATTTACATGACACAGTGGTACTCTCAGCAGAGGGCATTACCATGAAATTAAAACTAATTCAGGAACTATCTAAAGTTTTGAAAGCTTCCCCATTACCCATAAAGGTGGAATATCAGCAGAACACCAGGAATGTAATAGGTCCTGTATGGCGTTTTTAATTTGAATGGTGAACAGTTCTTAATCTCTGTTTACAGGTTCCCTGGTGCCAAAGGGAAGAAAGTCTGTCTGCCAAGTTCTGTTCCTTGATGTCTCTAACTCACTGTAAAGCCTTCACCAGGTTATTAGACTTTTTCTTTGCCACCTGTGTAATGGAGATAGTCATTATCTACCTCTTATTTGATTTGCTGAGATTATGACATTTGTGGTAATGAATCTTCATAAACCAGACCAAGTTCATTGAGATGAGGTACTGTAAAAGGGCAGTGTGTATTAACAAATCTGATGTATTTATCCTTGTATAAATTGCCTAAACCTGCTTCAAAGACTGCATGATGTTCTCACTCAGCTTTGCCTTTTAATTTGGAAAGGTACAATGACTGCAGGGGAGTAACCACTGGTTTCATTATTCCACTAAATAGCATTACATCTGCTAAAAACCCTTGGGAGAGGAGGGAGACTAAGACACATAGTCTTGCCCATTCCTGCCAGGATATCAAGGGGCATTGCTGTACTTCTGTGGGCTACTGTTCAGACAGATAAGACTTTAAAATATTTAACTTTTAAAATCAATATTTCATATCAGTCTCACACTCTCTCCTCCTTCAGTTTCTTTTCCTACCTCTCTTTGTTTCCTCCTTTAATGTGTGTGTTGGCTTTCTTTTGGTTTTATCCCTCCAGTAACCTGAGGATTTTTTTCATTTGGTGCTTGTAATACTGCTTCAGGGTGACATTATGGCTTTTCCTGGCAAAGGATCTGTGAGACCGACATGTGTTCTGGGAAGACGTTCATGGCACCGATGAAATTCTTATAAGATTATGTAAGATAGTGTGTGAAAACTGGGATAGGGATGTCAGAGCTCTGCAGTACAACTGAAACAAGAGGAAAGGGAGCCTGATATATAGAAATGCAATTACACAGCACTACAGCAGAACCTAAGAAATGCTGATGGGGAGAAACATGTTTAACTGCAGAAGGGAATATGGAATAGCACGTGTTTTTCCCTAATCCATACCTACAATCCAATGTGTTCCAGTCTCCCAGCTTATCATTTTCCAACTCAGTTCTTGTTGAACAGATCAAAAGTAGACTTGTCTTAAAATGTTCTGCAGATATTAGATCCTGTTTATAGGGAGAGCTGTGTAGACTATTAAAATATGATAATTCTCCTAAATGTGGCAGTGGTCTAGAATGGCAGTGGTAGAAAGAAGTTTCTCCTCGTTTTCTCTGCTCTAATCCAGGTGACATTTTTCTTTAGGCACAAGAAGCATTTTTCTTCTTTCAGAGGTTGGAGAACCTCCAGTGATTATTTTATTTTATTATTTTATTTTATTTTATTTTGGTCATAATTTGACTGGGACTAAGAATTCAGAAACCATGGCCTGTTTGTATCCCATGTTGCAACTATACTGATAAAGCATTATATCCTTTTGATTACTTTTGTCTTTTCTTGGAATAAGAGATTGTGTAAAAAATTGATGGGTTTAAATAGCCAGATATATAAATATCAGAACATAGCTCAGCAGTTAATCCAAACCCTTTATTCTATGATACATGTGTTCTCAGAAGGATGTTCTAGCAACCTCCTTTACAGTACAGAATTTGTTTCTTGTATTCACCTTACACCCATAATTTTTACCTTTATTAAAGGAGTGGATATATTTCTATGCACTCTGTTTACATAGGTCAACCTATTGTATACTTCCACCATTAATGTAGTTTTCCAACTATCTCAGATCCCCGCTTTTTGGTCGTCTTTCATAACATTTGTAGATTCATTATAGGGCTTTTCATTTAATAGTGTAAGGGTGACTCTTTTTTTCCACTTCACATGCATCTGAGATCCTCTCACTGAAATTTTAGCTACAGTTAGAACACTTATTATTCAGTATAGTCTATTTTCAGTGTGAGCTTTTCAAGAGCATTTACATGAGTTACTTTGTCTTACTATTCTACCGTATTCTACTTAGGAATTCTATTTCCTTATCTACGAATCACAATCTACAGTATCTTCTAGAAAAGGAATAAGGATGTGGAGACAGACAAAGTGAGTGATTTTGCATGTAACATTTCATTTAGACAGTTGAATCTCTTTTGTAAAAGAAACAAGAACACTATTGCTATTGAATAGAATTTCTCAACTTCCGTTTGTGTACCAGCTTATAATGTTAAGCAAAGGGGATGGTGGAAGGGGATGCAACTGTACTTAAATCTGTAAAAAAGTTATTCTGCACTGGTAATTTGTGTCCTCTTTAGAGGACCATAAATTCTACTATGAGGTAGAATTTAGACTATTATGTTATTTTTGATGTTCAGCAGGCATAATTTATGGTATATTACAAATTAGTACTGCATGGGAAGTTTGCTAAAATTCTGAGAATCCTTAGCAGGAAATTGTGTTTTTAAACATTAAATTATCATTATATTTATCATTAAAAAATGATCAAACATAATACTATGTAATGAAAAGCATCCCTGTTATTCACTGTCACAAGGAAGACAGAGTAAACCACAACCAGTAGCAGATCTGGATACTGGTGTTTGTTTAAGAACCAATGAGTTTATAGATTTTACTCTATAGATTTTACTTGATTATCTCGCTTGCTCGCTCCCACCCCAGTATTACTTTCCTTAGGGCTTCACTTCCCTGTTCCTAGCAGGGAGATCACTGCTGATCCAGGAAGATTGGGCAGAAAGTTGTGTCAGCTTGTGCTGTGCAGCTGCTCACAGTTACCAGTCTTAGGTATTATCAGCCAAGGTCCTTCAGCATCTCCCAGCATTCGTCTCCATGTGCTCTCTGATCTGCACAGTCTTTCCCCACTTCTACGATCATTCCTCCAGGTAGGATCTTCACCTTCTTTCCAGGCCCACTTCTTCTTTGAGACCACTTTTTTCTGGGAACCCAATCTAAATAGTCTATGTGCAGAAGCACAACATGCGATCAGCCTCTTAAGTGGTGGTTCTCTCATGTCTCTCTATCAATTTGAGGATTCAGGATGTGCCACTTCTTTAGTCCAGCTGTTAGCAAAATTTACAACCAGCCTATAACAGTTGCAGCAAATAAGTGGCATGCTTCTGCTTGAGAGTTTGAAAGTTCATTTTCAGACATTCACCCACACGCACATACACCCGATTATCTGCTGTCTGTTACTGTTAGCAATGTAAGTATTTTTTGCCTACAACATTCACCTGCTCGTGAAACGTTCAAATGGTGCCACTGTAGTTTGGTGTTGTACATTGTCTGAAATCCTACAAGTACAATCCAGCCAGCAGTTGAGAGTATTATGCATCAACCACAGAGGAGCTTTACATGCAGGCAGATTAAAACTGTTTCCAGGTAGAGTGGAACTGTACTTACGAATTTTCTAAGTAAGTCCAGGCAGAATATGTTCTGCACCTGATCTTTAGGAAGTTATCACCATGATATAATGACAGTAGTGACAGCAGCAGCCAGACAGTTAAATCTTTCCTGGTACAATGCAAATACACCTTTGGGAGATCATATACATAAGGTCAGATCTTGCTTTTTTTAATTCTTTCAGATGAGATGACTGAAGTGTAAAGTCAGAGAGGAGGACTGAGCTCAGATAAATGGGAAGATGGATTATGGGCATGAAGTAGAATAATAAAATTATTATTTGGAATTAAAAGATAAGTGTCAAAGACTAATGTGTACCAGCTCTTGACTTGTATAGATTCTATTTTCAACAAAGCAGAAGATGATTATTATATGAAGAGAAAGAATTGAGATTAAGAAGTAACTTTTCATAGCACAAGATAAACGTTAGTAGACAGTCTTCCCAAGATAGATAGGTTAGTGAAATAAGGATGGTGGGAAGTCAAGAAATGACATACTGCCTCAGGAAAGTCTTCTAGAAAAAGAACAAAGTCAAAATAGCCATGACTCCACATGACTCTGCTTTGTTGAAACTTCCACTGTCAAGTACCTTTGAGAACAGCCAGCGGGATTACCCTTTTTACAACATTGCTAAATGGTGCAGCACATGGGCTCTGAGGATGCCCTAAAATGAAAATATTCCTGCCTTGGAAGTGAAACTTAAGGCAAAATACGTCCCCCGCCCCTTAAATAAATAAATAAAATGCCTATTTTTTCATTGTTTTGCTTTCTTTTTTTCTTAGATTAGCAGGGATAGACTTCATTAGTGTTGGGGGAGGGAGGGTTCCACATTTGAGTGATGCAAAACTCTTTTTTTCCTAATCTCTTTTCCCTAAAATTCTCTTTCTTTCCCCTTCAATGTTTTCCCTTCCTCTTCTGTCACTGTGATCCCTCTTCTCACTGTTGTCTCCTTCATTCTCTTGATTTCTAATGATCTTTGTCTTCTGTTTTTATAGTTAACTTCCTATTCCTTGTTTTTACAGTTGATTTTCTAGTCCTTATTTTTGCTCTCCTCAACCTAACCCTTTTAGATTCCCTCATCTTTCTTTGTCCATCTTGTGGTTTTCCAGTTTTTCATCCTCATTACTTCCTTCTCTCTAGCCTCTGGCTTCCATATCACATCTTTTGTCAAAAATACTCCATATTTTTGATAGATCACCACTTACTTCTTTCTTAATCCTATCCTATCATTTTATTGCTGACTGAGATTGGCTTTCAGCTCACTTACCATCATCATAAAGTGATTTGCCCTGGGGCCTGAGCTCATAGAAAGTGCCATCCTAGGCAGAAAAATGTCTGTGTTAAAATGGCACCTTCTTGCCCGCAAAGCTGCTTCCTTCCTCTATCGGTTTCATGTGTTGATGTTAGCAGTAAGCATATGTTCCTGCATATTATCCCTGCAGAGCCATCACCAGTGATAGTAAGTAGAACCTTCTACAGTAAACAGTTCTGGAAGCACTGGGTTCAGGCTGGTCAGACAGACCTGAGCATAAATTCTGATGTGACAGGATGATACTTGTGTTGCTGAAGGCCTATTTTGGCCAGTTATGCCCTTTATTGCTAGTAGTAATCCAGGGAATGAAGAAAGGACCTTGTCCTGACTCTGATTCACATTGGCTTGGCAAAAAAGGCAGATTAAGAAAGATAATCTTTTAGCTGCAAACTGAGTACATCTGGAGTCAAAGAAGCATGATAAACACAGAAGCCTAGAGTGGCACTTTTACACTGTCACTTTTCGGCACAGAACTGCAATTTAATTACTACTACACCCTTTCGACCTAGGGTGGCTGGCTGGCTGTGGTGTTGCTTTTGTGCCAGCTGGAACTGGAAAAGCATAGGTTGTCCTTTGGGCCGTTAGAGGACGTCTGTGATACAGGGCCTGGGACCTGTGGAGAGTGTGTATCTTTTGAAAATGGTACATTGGTAAGATACTGCTAGAATCACAGGAGCACGAACTAATTCCTGTGGCTCTCCCATTAAACCCTCCAGACCAGGAAAGAATGTACAGAGAATTCATGATCAAGATGACTAGTAAAATGATAGAACAGTAGAAAAGAAGGTGAGGAACCTCCAATAATTTCTAAGAGGAACATAGTTTACACAGGAGAACAGAACTGCTGTGGGATGCATTTTCTGAATTCACCCAAAAGAGATGAAAATCTTTTGACCTCTGAGGAGAACAGCAAATGGATCCCTGCAACACCACAGCCTGCTTGGTGGCCAGCTCTGATGGAACAATGTCCTTTTCCATAGCCAGTAACACAAAGAGATGCTTTTTTTCAGGGGCTGCAGTTCCAGGCCCTGGACTCTGTTTGAAAAGGGTCCAATAGCCAAAACACAGCAGATCTGATTTGGGACACTTCAGCCTGGTTGCTCACAGTCAGCACAACTGTACAGTGATCTGCACATGCACATGCACATGCATAGCACTGTGCATGGCTGCATAATGTCCAAAGTCTCCAGCACCCTTACAATGGCCCTGAGTACAGAAGAAACTGAATGATCAAACAGAACAACCAAGCACCAGCATCTCTTATATACATAACATGAAATTTTCTGAACTCTTAGATGGTCAGGAAATAAATAATACCTCCCAGTTATAAATATGCTGCAATTCACTTTCCTTTAGAAATGTACAACACTGGGAAGGATGTATTAGTATTATATTGAAGTAGCTGCAGCTCTCCAAGTACCCTGCAACACCATAAGAAGCAAATAGTGCCAAGTGAATAACTCATAATATTTCAACATTTTGTATCTAGTACCTATCCTTCTTAGGATTAGGCTGAGTTGGATCTGCTGTGTTTTTGGAGATTAACTAAGGATACCTGATATTCCTCTACTTTGCCTGACGAACATCTTTCTCAGCTGCAAACCTTCAGGTGTGAAATTACCGCTGAAATGGGCTTCATGAGTGTCTGTTGCTGGCTGATTTTACAATATACAGCAGGTTGCTTCAGGAGCAGAGAAATTTTATTCATAATAGTTAGGGCTCTTCCATTGCATGTTTATCTGCTCTTCGTTGTTCTATCCATTCTTTATTTGGAGTACATTAGCTGACAGCAACTGGCTGTACTCATTTGCAAGATTTGCTTTTATTTTCAAATGTTGTATCTTGTTATCTTTAACATCATGATTTTAGTTTCTATTGCTTTGTGCTTAGACACCTCTAAATAAATGTTTTTATGAATAGGCTAAATAAATTATCTCCCTGCCCCCTATTTAATTTCTGTGGGCAGAAATAACCTTGGCACAGGGTGTTCCAAGGATTATTGATTACTGGAGCTGTGCCTCAGGCCATCAGCTCCTTCAAACCAATTATTAATGCCCTGTACATCAGCAATTATTGGAAAAGCGGTGAATGCATTTGCTGTGCTCTCTGAACACTTCTCCAAAACAGTAAGGTGCTGGCAACAGTGGCTAACTAAATTACAAAGTGGAGGGAGAGAGTTCTAGGTGAAAAGTCACCCCTCTGGGCCAGGTGAGGGGAGAGGTGGCTTAGACTTTCACCTGAAAGGTTAAGCCACAATGAAGTGTGGAGTAGCAAGTTTTTCCACGATCCACAGAGCTAATGAAGGTTGATTTCCTGCAGATCTGTGTGCTGCATTCCTTAAACATACCATAATGATTTATTCAATTCCTTTTGTGTTCCCTGAACACTCCTACATCCCCTGCCTCTTTGCCTGAGAGAGTGGCAGCATGTGCTGTGGGTGCCTTTAATCTATACATATGCTGTTAGACTGCTGCCTCGGGATGGAAAAAGCTTTAATTCCACTTTCCACTATGGAACACAGTTTGAGTCTTTCTCCTGTATTCAGTTACACTCTGGCAAATTTGGCTGAAATTAGTGAATAGGGAAAAAATATAATATGAAGAAACTAATAGCTGAATGGTCAGTTGAACAGACAGCACAAGCATGTTAAGTATACTTTCTTAGGAAGGCAGACCAAATCAAAAAATTATGTTACGTAATTGCCAGAGGTATCTATCTATAATCCTATCAAAGCTAGAAATAAAAACAATTATATTCCTACTTTGTAAATAGCAGAAATCTGCAAATAAATGGCCTCGTGTTGTGAATGAGGAAAAAAGCAATCTCTGCAGGCACTTGTGACAGCTCTGCAGAACTTTAGTGTGACTGTGATATGACAGCAAAAACAGTCTAGAGTACTATTCATCTTATGCCTGTTCCACACACAGCCTGTTATTTCAGTGTTGGTATTCTCCAGACATTAAAGTCCAAGCATCAGTAATAGGCTCTTTGGGTCAGAGGTTACAATTCCCTGCAAGCTGTTGCTGAAGAGATAAGGGTATGAAATAAGGAGAATGGAAGTGTGGCTGCAAGACCCCCCAACCTGGTTTCCCTGGAGGAGCTCTTGTCCAGATGGTGTGTTTCTACTGCAAAAGTTCTTTGAAAACGAAGATGGCATAAATTATTTAGGCATGGCAGCACTGCCCACAGCCACCACATGACTTGCATACAAAATCTAAGTTCAGGCTCATAACACTCTTCTGAGCAGAAGTTGTCTTTGAGGTGTCCACAACCACCAAGATCAACTGACTTGGAAATAGAAGTGGGGTTTCAGTCACCCTTTTATTTGTTTTAATTATCATGGTAGTAAGTGCTATGGGGTCTTCACTACTTCTTAAGAGCACCGTCTGAGTGTACGGAAGTATATAGTGTCCTTGGCCCTCCATTTAGCCATTTCATCAGTCCAGCCTCTGTGGCTTTTTTCAGTCCAGTGTGGTGGCAGGATCTAGCACTAACTAGCCAGAGCTCTATGAAAGTTAAAACTTTCTTATCAGTTTCTGGTTATGCACTGTAATACAATAAATATCTGTGTTTAAAAACCTGCAGTGTGAACCTGCTTCAGCAAACCTGAGGTAGAAGTTGTGGTATGGGTAATATGGGGCAGATACCTACTGAAGAAACAATAGATATACTAAAATGGGTGATCTAGCTTATCACTCTGGGAGCATCAGTCACTTGTTCTTTATGACCCTGTTTTAACTGATGGGGGGTACAAGTGCTCACAGAGTGTGTAAAGAGGACAGATAACTTGCCACATGCAGCTCTGTGAAAACACATGACATTCTCTTTGGTAATCTGTGATGTGTTTTAACACGTGAAAATGAATTCTCACTGCAGTAACTTCAGGACAAGCTAGAAGGTCCAAGCTCCTCCCTAGTGTTTTACAGCTGCTGTAGATAGCTATTCGTTCCTGTATCTCACACTTCCTTCTATGCCTGGCCTTACATAGATGTATAAAGCTGGCAAGGCAGAGGAGCTGTCACTCCCTCCTTGTACTCATTTGTGCAACGACTAGTAAGAATTGCAGTCCCTGTTGTCTTTTGGGAAATAGCTGCTACTCAGCCTGGATGTGAATGGAGAGGAGAAAGCAAGAGGCTGGCTATAGTTTCTATATTTTCTATCAAACACAAATTGAGAAGGAGCAAATGCAGAAATAACTGTACTGCACAGGCAGCTACTGTGCAGGCAAGATTTTGACTTTCTGGAAAAGGCAAAATTGCTGTATATGGACTATGTAGTTAGAGTCCTTGCTACTTCTTTGACTAAGCTGTTGGTTGTCCATAAATCATGGATGACCAATGAAGTTTTGTCCTATAACCAGCATGTCCTTGCACAGAGTTCAGACAATGTGTCTCAGGTACAGTGGATCTGATACACTGGTGTCCTCTTGGCCTTCGCACCATTTAGACATTTAGGAGAAGACTGTAGCGTAGACACGTAGCTCACTGATTTGATGCACAAACACAATTAACTATTTTAGAGCTAGTTCTTTTCTATGAACTTCCTTCCCTCTTACTAATTAATGGAAATGCAAATGAAAGACTAAATTACAAGCAAGAGAGTCTGTTCTTAGTCTATGCTTCAAAACTATCCCAAGGGTAATAAAAAGGTCTGAGCAGAGCACATTCATTCCAAAAGCAACTTGAAGGTGTATAGTGTAAGCGAAGATAAGAGAAACAGAAGAAGCAGCTGCCTTGAGTCATCTCATTCTCAGGTGTGAAATAAAAACAGTATTCTTGCCTCAGAGACATTTTCACAGACTGAGGAAAATATGAACTATTTGGTTTTGGGGAAACCTATCATTACACTCATAATGCATATTGAACAAGCACTGTGAATCTTTCTTCTTCAGCACTGTATCACATGGTCTTTTGGATGTAGTTAGCGGTGATTTACGCAAAAATTTGCCCTCTTCTGGACTGAAACAGATGTGCATATACACTTGACAATTGGTGTGCAAAGCCTCTATGCTGTCTTCCATGGACCTAAGTGTTACCCGTTTCTCTGTAGGACTAAATCACATCTGCTCATATGTGTAACTGTCATATTTGTTAAAGCTGGAAGGAAAAAGACCTTGCATACATAAACCCTGCATCAAGAGGAATACAATGAAACCCATTTCAACACCTTTATTTCTGGTTGTTGTGAAAGTTTTGTATGACCACATTCCACTTGCCATCATTAACCAACAGTGGTGGCCCAGGCCAAGTGTCCTTAGATGAAAAGCCTGCTTAAGCATTTGAGAATTGAATCCGCGATAGGATGTTAATCAAGGACTGATGCGCCCTGCTGGCACTCAACATCTTATCAGGAAAACATATGGTTGAGCCAGGTGTTCTCAACAGTCAAGGTGATGTAGAAGTGTCAGTCTCATTCTGAGAGGACAGTAGGCCTCCATGCGGGAAGTAGGACTGCTCAAAATAAGGACATTGCTGGTATATATCTGAAAACTCCATCCTAACACATAAAATGTAGTTGTCTTGCATTCCATAGTACCTTAGTTACCTTGGTTTCTTAGCATTAGTAATTCTAAGGGCTTGCTATTTGCAGCTCTGTAACCTTTCACCCAGCCTGCTGTAACAGTGTTTTCCAGAGCCTCTGTGGAAATATTTTTCCTTTATTGTTCTCCGCTCTTATTCCCATACTGTTTTTCTCATGGCCTGGCACCTGCAACCTCAATAGTGCTGTTACAGCAGGTTCTCTCATGGGAAGGAACTACCACTGGCATGAGAATCACCCTTGCTTCCCCTCCTTTCCTTACTTCTTGTTTTGTAGACTTCAGTTCGTATTAGAGAAAACGTGCAAAGCAAAGTAGGTAACAGTCACTCAATAAATATTATCATAGCAGGAATCTAAGGATGGAAGTTAATACAAGGAGTGGTATCTCAATCCCAGTGAATTTTAAAGGAATTTTGTCTCTACTGATACGCTTTTTCTGGTTTGAAGTTGAAGTCATTAGACTCCAATGGGTTCCAAAAGGTTTTCATTCAAATTCATAAATTCACTAAAGGTTATAACTCAGCTTCAGGTTTATGCAAAAACATGTCCCAGGTTTGCTAAAAATTTGCACACAACAGATAAGGAGTCTCTCTGACCACTCCAGGTAGCTTTCATCTTAAAATAACTTTAGATCTGAGGCAACAAATAATGTCAGATGTCTTCATGTAATTTGAAGCATACTAAAATAGCCTTTAACAGTTCCTATTGGATCCTTAACCAAACTTACTCCAAAGATAAAATGCCTTATCATCTTAAAAAACATCTGGAGTTGTTCCCGTGTCAGCTAAAAAGCAAGCCTTCAAAACCTAACTTACTCAGTTTGTACTGAATGCAGTGATGAACTTTATGATGAGAAAAGGTTTTGAGATTGGTGGCAGGGATACTGGAATACAGGGGGATGCAGGTTCAGAAAGAAAGGTGACAACTAAATTACTTCCAAGTTTGCTTTGTGCTACTCTACGGGCACTAAGCAAAGGTATTTCAAGGACTAGTTTACGTTTTCTTTAATCAAGATAATGAAACTTTACCTGTGGAATGGGATAGAAACAGCATCCATCCAACTTCTAGGGAAATGAGTGAGGTTTTTGAAGCAAGAAAGCACCATTATGTATAAATAGTCTGCCTTTCAGTCATAAAATCATGCTGTTTAATTCCTGAATTAAACCACTGAAACTTCTGGTTTGAACTAGGGAATCTCTCTTGGAAATACAATCAAATTCAGCTACTGGAAATAGGTACAACCTGAACTGAACTGCATCAGTACACAGTTACCATTAAAACAAAATGATACCTTCTTTCTAACTTGTTTTTTTCTAGTTTCATTGCGAATGATTGGATTTTAGCCATGAAGTATTTCTCTGCTTGATTAAAGAATTTTATAACGAGTTCTAATCTTTGCCCAAATTTCTTGTTCATCTGCTCTGGGTCACCTTTGTAACCCTCTTTTTTTTTTTTTTTAAGCTAAGTAAATTTAAGCTCCATAAGTCTTTCACCATAAACATGTTTTTCTGTCTTCAAATAATTCTTTTGAAGGGAAATGAGGAATGAGAACACTGTTAGGTTTCCATAACCCTGACTACTGTGTCAGCCCTGGGGTTTTCTAAATAATTCCTGGCCTAGAAATTAATAATTGCCTAGAGGAGAAAATTATCTATAAATATCCCCTGACTAGTGTCAGCCCTGGGGTTTTCTAAATAATTCCTGGCCTAGAAATTAATAATTGCCTAGAGGAGAAAATTATCTATAAATATCCAGTGGAGAATTCTCTTAGTTCAATATGTCACTGGTCACTTCCCCACCACACATTGTGTATCTTGAGGCTTCATATAGAGCTGAATAAGACAGCACCACACATTCTGAAGGGTTATAAGCAAGAAAGAGCAGACTCCTTTCACTGGACTCCTTGCACTTCTGGACAGAGTCAGTTTCCTTTTCATTTTTTTTAGCAAATTCACTAGGTTGTTGTCAGAAAACAGGTAGTATTGCAGTGAATTTTCAGTGCTCAGAGTTTTTATATGAACTACAAAATTCAAGAAATATAACATACAATTCAAGTGTTGAATAATCCCTAAGTGTCAAACATATTTCAGTTATAATTCTATTCTAAGATGTTTGTTGCTGCAATGAAAGACAATAACACAAAAACTTTAAGATCAAAAAAGCTTGTTCCAGCTGGATTCTATAAAAGTGATAAATATTAAGATGTACTATAAAAATGAAATTTATGTAAGTTGAAAAACTCCTCATTCAAATATTAAATCCAGAAAATAATTTTAGCATATTTTTTCAAACCTAAATAGTGAAATGGAGCCTTTTGAAGAAGCAGGTGGAAGAAGTGTTGCCCTGAGATATGCATCAAGGAATGAACACTCTCAAAATTGTTTCAAGGACTCTGCAAATGCCTACAAGCAAAAACTTTGGCAGCTTAATAGTGGGGAAAAAATATTTAGGTAGGAATCTGAGAATGTAGATTTTTTACTTTTAGCTTCTTTGAATATATTCTGTATTCTCTGGGCATTGTTTTTAACTAAAATACAGTGGTGAATCAGTTTGTGTAAAGACTTGTTAACTGTGTCCTTGAGTTTAACTGAATGTGTGAGACCTGATGTATCTGGAAATCTCAGTGGAGTGAAACTCTTTCCAACAGACCAGGTGGTCTCATTAGACCCTTGGAGTACTCAGGGGGCTTGGGCTGTGCTTCAGCTCAGGGCAACCGAGGTATTGAGTAATCAGTGGCCTGTGTAGTACCGACTCATCCTTGCATTGGCTTTTGCAGCATAAATTGTTGTCAATTTCTGTTTTGTTCTCCATGTTCCAGGTGTTTTCTGACCACCAAAATATTCAGACTGAGTCACATTCCTAACTGGGCAGGATCCCCTGTGTTTTACCTGATAGTTTGTCTACTACTTCCTGTGTAAGTAGAGATGACTATAAGGTTTTCCATATCACATCTAAAAAGTTTCAACACTCTCAGTACTCCTAAGAGTTCTCTTTTAAGTCACTCAATATCTTACAGGAACCTACCAACACACAGTATGTGATGTGGCGTTTATGCTGAAATAAGCTAGTATGGAGGTATTCTAATTGATGCTCTGCAGACACTAGTGATGAAAGGTAATCACAGTGAAATAGTTGGACTAATGAGATAAACACAGTAGGAGCATTCCTACTGGCTCTACTAAATGTTAATGAACTCTGGAATCTATAATTACTGATCAGTTTTTAATCAAAGTAATGTGGTTTGAGATACCTAATTTTGCAAGTATTTCCCAGAAAGCAGTTTTCTTCTTAGTTATTTAAAGCACTGTTCAATAATTAGAGTTTTCTAGTCACCTTTTTGCACAAGAAGATATACTGATAGTAATACTAATTGCATTTTATGCTATTCCCATACCATACTCTCAAACAGAATGGCCTTCAAGTTTCCTTCTAAGGGTTGACTACCAATAATGTGCACAGGCTTTTGCTCTGCCTGAGCTTGGTATGGCTGAGCTGCCAATCACAGGCTTGCCATAAGCACCCTGAAGCCACAATGAAGCACAAGACAATGTAAACACACAGGAATGAAAAAAACTGCAGATCATGTATATATCTAATTTATATTCTTCATCATCCTCTTCAGGGATCCTCCTGGACATAAACAAATTTTATTTATCATGTCAGCATCCTCTGTCCTCTGAGTGCATAGTACCAGAACCCTACTTGTTCAAATACAAGAAAAAAATGCAATTAGAAGTTATACCTAAATTTTCATCAGTTCAAGTACCCATTTCTGATGAGATATTAATACAAGCTCATCAGTTATAAGTATGTATCAAAATTGGCATTAGGTGTGAGTCTTTCACATTCACAAGTATATTGGCCAAAATCAAGAAATAAGTGGGCTCTTTAGATCAAGATCTAACTATAATCTCTTCTAGCAAGAGAAACCGAATGTTGCTCTTAACAAAAGAAAGGGAACTGAACAACATTCCTTTCCTCCAACCGTGATTTTCATATGGTGACATTAGTCATGATATCTGCCCAGAAAAACCCTACAAGTCCACGACAGGTGTAGAGGAATGCAGGGCAATTTTGCAGCTGTATTGACTGCCATACAGGAAAGCTGGTTGGAAATCTTTTAACAGAAAAACTTTTTGCTGAAGAACACATGTATCTAAATGCGCTCTTGAAATTAATTATATTAAAATGATTGAAATACAGGTTTCCCAGTTATCCAGATGAAGTGTTTTGATTTTTTCAAACTGGAATCATGTTTTGTAACTTAACCAAAAAAGTCCTGGATATCAGTTTTTGGTGTTGATATGCAATGGACATTTTGTCCCCTTTTTGTCTAGTTTCATACTCTTCCAATATGAAGGAACGGTCTCTCTGGACTTCAGATTTTGGCACAAAATATATTTCTAGCCAGAGTATAGTACTGAGTATTATTCAATATTTATGTATGGAATAGTGTGCTTTAAAGTAAGTTTGGACACACAGAAAACTGATTACATCCCCTTAGTATGTTTTTGTTTGAGTCAGCTCTCACTGGCTTGTGAGTATTCTTTGGAACCAGTGCTTCCCTGTGGTACATGTTTCTTCTGGAAACATGACAGGCTTTCGGATTGTGTCACTAAGAGCAAAGAACGAACAGACAAAAGGAAAAAAGCTTCATCCCACTATGTCTGATTTGAAATTTTCTGAAGTTCCGGACACAGAACTTAAAATATCATTTCCAATAAAAGCTAAATAGCCCCGCTCCCCTATATGGCTAACCAAAATAAAGGTGCTGGAAGCACTCCGGATATCAGAACTGTTTTCCCAAAACTTCATAATTGTCATTACTATTCTGCTAACATGTCACAGCTTGAAAGCATGGATCGTGTACCAAATTTTCCTTGTGGTCAAAGAGTCTGAAAGCAGAGACTGCAGCTTCTGTTGCAAATCTCTCTACCCTACAGGTAGCTCAGCTGTAGCTTTATTAACCATGTTAACTACACGTTAGTGTAATTTTTTTCTTACTTTCCAGTTGTTTCTTAGGAAACTAGACTTAGTCTACACAAGCTAGTTTCTGATTCGTGCCATTCATTCTTAATGTTCTTTCCATGTTTTTTTGTTTGTCTTATCCAGACTTTTAAATTATTACTTTAAATTAATATGATCTTGGTGGAGAGGTCCATGTTGTCCCTAAGTGAAATTTCTACTCTGCCTCCGTTTCTTATGCTTCTCTTTGTCACCATTCTCAGTAATTTTTGCTTTTTGCCTAAACCAGTTTAATCAGATTTCTGTCACATTTATCCCATTTAACATCAGAGTAAACTCTGGTCAATTAAAGACAATTACTACTGGCTTCCAGAGGTTAGATCAGATTTTACCCCTCATTGTTAAAGCGCAGCCTGAGAAGGCAACCTTCCTTGGATGTCATGAAAGACACATCTCCTTGAATATTTCCATTAAAAGCTAATTCAATCTAATATTAAAAATCCAAATGACAGACAAAGACAGATATCTTCAAAATACTATGTGTCTTAGACTTAAGGTCTCATAACTGTTGAAGAAATTATACGTAATTTATCCTAGAATAACTATATAGATGAAGTGTTCATTGACACCTCAATTGAGACTCTTAAAACAATTTTATACCTACATTTCTGTATGATTATGGTCATTATTATGTCATTCATTGACATGCAGGGCAAAGAAAATAGAGCAGAATTTGATGTTGTCTTCAATATCTGTTTTCATTTAAAAATTGAAGTATCACTAATTTTTTCAATATAGACTGGTCTCTTAAAATGGAATTAGAGGTAGTAAAAAAGTAATATGAACTTCTGTGTATTAACTAAGCTTAATCATTGAAGTTTTATCACCACTAATTATTAAAGGGCAGATCTTTTTAGGGTCTGTGTTGCTCAGGGAATGGATAATGGGATGCCCAGCCTTTCCCTCTGAAATTGTTGGGTTTTCTCTAGTCCAGGTTCTTGCTTACCAAAATTTGTTCACCTTCTGATAGTTATTTAATTATTTTGTCTAAAATCCAATGTAAGGCCCTTCTAGTCCAGTCTAGATGGTCATGTGTAGTTCTAAAGGAAAGGTCTTCTTCCAGTGTCTGCTCTTCTCCAAACAATACATGTACTTCTGTTTGCTATGAGAAGAAAAAAGAGAATTATAAGTGATTGACAGTCACTTTCTAGTTGATTTTGATACTTGTACAGAAACCGTTTTTGAAATAGCTAAATAACATTCTTCTGGGATTCCAGCAACAAGTGGTGAAAATGGCTCTCCCTTGCCTTGGTATGTGTAACCATACTAATATGACCAGTGGGCAAGGGGCTGGCTGAGATTAACTTGTTTAAATGGCCTGGCAGAAACCAAATCAGAGTAAGATACTGTTGGGGAAGGCATTTTGAAGAGTTTGCAGCTGAAACGCAGTCTCCTTGGAGTATTCACAGTTGCTCAGTTACACCTTACCTTACAAACTTAATGAAGTATTGCTAAATGCTTAGCTGTTTATGAAAATGGTGTGCAGTGTGAAGGAGCGAGGAAATGCCTACTGAAGACATTAAAGTATGGCTCCTTCTGGTTCCCTCTAAGTGAAGCTTCCACAGAGAGAAAAACTATGGAACATCTCCTAGCACGCTGAACCATGTTTGTGCACATTACTCCAGCAAGTACAACATCAGTACTAAAGACTCCTGTTGTTCAGGGAAAGGTTACAACATCAGTACTGGAAGCTAAAGACTCCTGTTGTTCAGGGAAAGGTTATATGTTACAAAGCTGACAAGAATTCCTGTATGCTGGAACATGAACCGGCAGAAATGTGTTTTAAACCGGTTTAAATGTTTTTATAAGTATTTCTTCAGTCTTAATGTATTTTTTTGTAATAGTGAACCCTGGTACAATGATGGTAAAATTTTCATTTGTATCTAGTGTGGCAGAGAAAAAATTTTGGTGCTAGTCTATAAGCCCCATATTTTATGAACTAATAACTGAAATATAAGCATAACCACAATCTAAAATTCATGAGGATTATACATACAGTCCTCTAGGACTTATTGGCCAAAGGAACTTCTTCTGTTTGGAATTATCCTGGAGTAAAACATAAGGTAACACCATCATAGAAAGTGACCTCTGTCTCAGTGCCTTCTCTACCCCTCCCCCAAGGCCCTCAAATCTTCTACTTAGCAAAAGTATTGATAGAGTAGATCTGTGAAAGGTTTTGTCTCTCCTCCTGTGAAATGGAGATCTTGAGGCTTTTTCCCACTGTACATTCACAAAAAGAATATTTTGATGGTTTAATCATGAGAAGAAAGTACATTTTCCAGAACTGCCAGGAATGGATTGATTAGGGCATTCACTAGTGATGTAAGAATTCTGAATTATGTAAGAAATAATTTAGAGAATCGAGCTGGCTCTGTCTGTGTCTCAGACTCCAAATCCCAAACTGGAGCTGAAAGGCCTTTATTGAAGGATTCATTAAAACTCACGTCTACCATTGAAAAGTTTGTTTTAATGAATTAACGTTTTCAGACAAGAATGTATTGATTAGGGCATTCACTAGTGATGTAAGAATTCTGAATTATGTAAGAAATAATTTAGAGAATCGAGCTGGCTCTGTCTGTGTCTCAGACTCCAAATCCCAAACTGGAGCTGAAAGGCCTTTATTGAAGGATTCATTAAAACTCACGTCTACCATTGAAAAGTTTGTTTTAATGAATTAACGTTTTCAGACAAGAATGTTTCACTAAAAAGTTACAAAGCCAACTTTCAGACTTCTTCTTATATTCTTCCCAGGCAGCTACAAAAGAAGATAAAAATTTTCAGTATTTCTGATTAACTTTAAAGATGACTGAAATTTAGAATGAAATGTCATTATCTAATATATCTATAGTGGTGGTAGAACAAAGGGGAATGTTAAAAATGGAACAATATGAAGCAAATAGTTGATTAAAGATACTCTGGCCAACAATTTCCATGTTTCTAGTCACAACTGAATAGCAGTTCCAATAGAAATCAGAAGCAGTTCCCTGGTGGTGCGATGCTGTAGGTGATATATTTGGAGGAGTGCTTGACGATTTGGAAACCTCTCTTTCAATTCATTCCTTCTCAATTCCTATGGCCTAAAGTCTCACTGCATGCAAGTTTCCTTCCTGCCTATACCTTGCCAAGGACTTTGACAACATCGTGCCCATCAGTGCTGTCCTGTTACCTGATGAGTGCTCTCACTGCTGATTTTGTATAGGAATAGTCATATCAGATCGAGCCACAGTTCAATCTTACCTCCATTCTTGGCTCTAGCAGTGGGCAAATCCTGGTGTTTCAGACAGCCAATCCCCACTGAAAATACTCTTGACTAATTTATGGCACTACACATGGAAGAAAGATTACTTGGGATGAATTTTGATCTCTTCAGCATCAGCATAAGCGATTGGCTTATGCCTGATGAATATCAGTACACTAAACAGTGAATAAACTGTGCATGTTCAGTTTGTCATTCTTTTCCATTCTCTTCCATTGATTTCATTCTTCCTCTAGAATAAGTAAATATATATGTAATATATTAAATTAGATAGAAGTTGTATAGGATTTAACAAGTGCCCTCTCTTCCCAGCCTCACCTGCACTGCGTTTTTCTTTATAGTTATTTTGAACTGCCCGTGCTCTGAGGCTTTAACATCTGTGTTGTGGAACACAAATTCTGGTGCTTAACAAATAGAAACGTAACATTGTCTCAGGCTGATATTTAAATATATGATCCTGAGTGGTACAAAGTGCTACAGGCTGAAATTAAACTGCATGATAATTTGTTGTTGCTGGTTTTAAGTAGACTCCCTTTTACTTTTTATGAAACACACGTAGTTCTCTTGTTATGGGACAGGATGCCAAAATGAGGTAATACTTTGTAAACCAGTTATTCATTCAGACATACTAACTAACAAGTCTGGAATTTTTCCAGAGCATAAAAATTGACATACCCCTAGGAAAAGGTCACATACGGTGAACTGTTTAGGCAGAGGGGAAAAAAACACCACCACAAATTCCAGAAAAATCAAAACAAAACATTCCAATACTTCCAAAATTGTTCTTTCAATTTTTCATGTTGATTAATAAGGGAAATAAGAAATATTTAAAAAAAATATTTAGGTACCTATATGCTAGCTGAGATCATTGCTTTTAGGTTCTTATTTGCCCTATTTGCCCACTGCAGCTGGAATGAATAAATCATCCAGAAAACTTGTGTACATCACAGTACGTTTTGTAGTTTATGCTGTTTTAGTTCACCTTAAGAAACAGAAAAGCTGAGTTCAAATGTCCTATTTCTGATTTATAGTAGGGGTGTCAGCTATATCCATGAGATATTCTGATTTTCACCTTGTTCAGTCTTTCTGATGAATTAGTTTTGTTTTGGAATAAATTGGGGCAAATTGAAAACTACTTGCCTTTTTAATAACATATCTCAAGTTTGTTTCATGTGTCACATGGTGCTGTCCATCTCTAGATCTCATATTGGTATAATTCCATTATGTTGTGGAAGTTGACTTATTCACAGTTTATTGCTTAATTAAAGTGTATTCATGTCCTGTTAACATTAAAAGTATTCCCAACCTTAGCTTTTACTTCTGTAGGTGCTTCCCTGGCAGGCTGAGATGTAGCCTTCTCTAAAATGAAATATATTTTCTTGCATTGTTCTGCTGCTACAATTTTGAAACAGCAGGTTCAAAGGACTCTGAAAGACATTGCTGACAATGCTGGCTAACCACATGTGACACACTATCAAGAATTGTGGTTCCAACTTGTTTATTTCCAATTAGAGAAGAAACTCAAGAACGGGCAAGACCCACTCCTCCCCCCTCCCCGAAGATATGCAAATTAATGCAGACATTAGTAATACGCTCATTTTTAATCAGTCAGCCTTAGTCAGTGTAACCTGTCAGTAATCTGTGGCACTGCAAGCTTGCACTGCAACCTACACGCACTACTGACCTCTCATTCCAGTCACCCCTGCTGATTCACCACACAGACATATTTACCGCTATTGCTAGCAGATCATAGTATAGAATAACTAACTATTCATTCTGACTTCACTTTTGGGCTGCCTAGGCTGAATAGCTAGCAACAAATCCTTAAACAAGCGTAACATTGGGGACATAATATGTGTGTAGAGCAACACAGAGTTTGGCATGAATAAGTGTGTGTGGTGGGGAAGAGGGAAGATAGCCAGAATGACCATTTCCCAGTATGTCACATAGAACCCTGCAAAATCAGAACCTGACTCTGCTCTTTCCTCCTGTTTCAAAGAATTTTTTAGTTCCCTACTTCTCACATTGCTTCAGTGCATATTCCTGCGTATATGCACATATTCAGTGCGTATTCCTCCCTCTCGCTTTCTCTCAACCTGTAATATTTGAAGCTTACCCTTTAGACCTGTCCCTCTCTTTAATAATTCCATTACAAACTGTAGTTGTGACACAAGCTGTCAGATTAGCTCTCATTCTGGGCTGCTGAACAATCACCACCATCATTAATTTCTCTGTGAGAAAATAGTGTAAGCACAAAGACAAGAAAACAGTGGGCATAAAGCTATTCGCCTGCTTCATGTGGAATTCACAAAATAGAGAGGGATGGTGCTGATAGCACATAAGGGCAACACTTCATTTAATGCATCAGTGCCTCAAATGCACATGACCCACAGCTTTGCCCACACAAAGATGTTTAAGATTTTTAACAGGGTTGACCTGCACTATCTAGTTGGTTCTAAGCTATATTAATCTATCTTATTTTTTAACAATGTATTCATGCCTATGTGCTTCACATCTCCTATCAGCTCACTTAAATGAAGAAGAACTGGAGGAAACCTCCAGTTTCATAGTCTGCTAATACGGGCTCACAGATAATCTGAGAATATTGATGTGAAAATTGCATTTCAGTTCCTTGCTTTAAATGTAACTTTTGCAGACCCCATGAATGATGGGAAGGGAAACTTCTCCCCCCCATCATGAGCCAACAATGGATATGATCTGGCAATGTGCACTCGCAGCCCAGAAAGCCATCCGTATCCTGGGCTGCATCAAAAGAAGCATGGCCAGCAGGTCGAGGGAGGTGATTCTGCCCCTCTCCTCTGCTCTGGTGAGACCCCACCTGCAGTACTGCATCCAGCCCTGGAGCCCTCAGCACAGGAAAGACACAGACCTGTTGGAGTGGGTCCAGAGGAGGGTCACAAAAATGATCAGAGGGATGGAACACCTCTCCTATGAAGAAAGGCTGAGAGAGTTGGGGTCATTCAGCCTGGAAAGGAGAAGGCTCTGGGGAGACCTCATTGCGGCTTTTCAATACTTAAAGGGGACTTAGAAGAAAGATGGGGACAAACTTTTTAGTAGGGCCTGTAGCAATAGAACAAGGGGGAATGGTTTTAAACTAGAAGAGAGTAGATTTAGACTAGATATAAGGAAGAAATTTTTTACGCTGAGGGTGGTGAAACACTGGCCCAG
>NW_008795128.1:2958943-2981318 GCF_000699145.1 Aptenodytes forsteri
CCCTTCCAACCCAAACTATTCTATGATTCCGTGATTCTATGATTCTGTGATTCTATGATTCTTTGATCATATTTGGAGGGTCACATTTTGGAGGGGAAATTGCTAGTCTAGGCCAAAAGGAAACTGTGGCTTTAAACTGAACAGGGTGTATCTTGTGGTGTGTTGTAATTTTTTTCTCTTTTTGTGTCCTGAACAGCTAGGTCTAGGCTTAGAAACTTTCACCTCCTTTTCATGCACCATTCTCTCATTCTGTAGAAGTCTTTTTCAGCATCTGTCCTGCCTAATTTCACTGTATATGTGAAATATTTAATTGTTTTCTAAAATAAAATTGCGTGAGAGCTTAAAGCTGCGGTTTTAATTGGGAATATTACACGAACAGTTGGAATTGAAATGGGAATTGGAAAAGCTCTTTCCAGAAAAAATTAAACTAATTCCAAGTTCTGGCAAATCCTTTTTATTTTAGACTGTCTCCAATAAAAGGTGTTTGTATGATTAACTCACTAGCATGTAGGAGAGAGGTTTCCATGAAATAAAGGAAGAGGAATTCAGGGAGTGTTTTCAGTGTGCTTTTCTATAACTGAATTGGTTTTAGATATTCTAAATTTCTAATTTAGGATTTGCACACATGTAGGGGCCTAATGATGCATTTATATCCTGACTGAAATCTTCCTTCTTGGACTTTTTCTCCAAAGCAAGGCTCAGGACTAGAACACTAGAAGTTGAAGCACCCTGACAGACTGTATGTCAGAAAAGACACCATGTTATTTTCATTTTTCATTTTTAGCCAGGGGCTTTCCCCACTTTATGGTAAGAGCTCTGCAGATGGTTATATGCTGATTCTTTTTTTCCTTAAGGGAAAAAAGAGTCTCTTGAATAGAGTGTGAAGAATTTAATCCTAGTTTAGGATATTATTGTTCTGTTAATGGGCCCTTCCTCTATATACAAACAACCACCTTATTGTGCATCTTGCTGACAGACTAAGCCTGCCGTATGTAGTCTCCCGAGGCACCTCCCTGGAGCGATGTCTATGCACCCATGTAAGGGCTGCAGCCTTTGACTCGCACCAGGTTTTAGCTCACCAGAGTTGTGCTTCCTTGAAAGGATGCACTGGCCAGCAAAACCTCTGTCAGTGGGGAGAGAGGAGTGGCCCCCAAGGTAAACAGTTCAAAGTGAGGCATTTAGAGAAAGCACTCTGATTGTGGGGAGGAGATGATAATGGGATGAACTGTAAGCACCCTGCAGGACTCCGCATAATGTTCTCTTCATTTACCAAGCCATTAAACTGGAGCTGATTTTATTATCATAATTTTTTCCACTGGCATCTGAAGAAGTTTTATGGCTTTCAATAAAGCCTTCGCTCTACTCAGAATCCTGTTTGATTTTTACTATAACATCTTCTAGTGAGATTTATGTTCTTGTTTTGCTTAAGATTCACATTTTAATGTAGCCATAAAAACAAGTTAGATTTGCTTGTTTGAGGGAATCTTATTTAGTTAATTATCAGACACCACGTGGCAAATCATTTAATTTGGCTTCTATTATACAATGATTGTTATTTATTTTCTTGACTTACTTCACAATGGGGAGAAGGAACAGATAAACCAGAATGCAGTAGGAATCCTTGCATAAGAAAGGAACCTATTTCGGTAATGGGGATGTTCCTTTGGACAAAGTAAGGAGACTCTCTCAAAATTACCACTCAAATTTGGAATTAATACTGCCATCCCAGCCCTTTTTAAAGTTAACTTTGTGTTCTCTCTATTTTTAGACTTAATTTTGTTCTTCTCACCAATAGAATCATGTGTGATATTCTCATGGCATTGTGGATATTAAAGCTGAGATTTCCTTCCAAGATAGTGTTTGATTGTGTGAGGTTTCCTCGCAGCCTAGCTTTGAGGTTCCTAACTGTCTAAAAGATTGGACTAAATCTATGATTATTTAAGTAAAAAAAAAAAATTATGTGTTCCTCCTAATGGAACAGAAAATATTTTTTGGGGGGTCTTAGTGACTCATATTCTTTAAGTCCTAGCTTCCCTAAATGAGTCCTAAAGTCAATAAAACCAAAACGGGAGCTTCATACTACAAAAAATATTTTCTTTTCCATTCTACCATAAAGCAAGTGACAATGTATATTTTCATCAACAGTAAATATAGCTTATATCTGCCATTCCCACTGAAAGAGTTTTAACACGGAATGTAATTTGTAAGAGACGATATAAGCTGATCTACCATTACCCTTCTCATTCGGTGGTCAGCTCTGAGTTATTCTCTGAAATGAGAATCTCCTATTATGAAAGTGCATTGAGACTATGGTATTCCGCAGCCTCATACTGCTTCATTTTTTCACTAGAAATGTCACTGGATTATTTTTTTTTATTACTTGGGTGATCTTGGAGGATGCTTTCATAATATAATACTCTTTTATGTTAACCAAAGGAGGCCCTGGAGGTAAGTCTTGCATCCAAGATAATCATGAATCAAAAACCAGACGGGAGAAGATCAGGGTTTTGCTCACCAGAGAGATGTAGACTGAAGTCAATGAAGAATTTTCTCTCCAGAAAGTACAATGGTGATGGCTGAAGTCTGTCACCTTTTTATTGATCTTCCCATTAAAATTCAAAGACCTTGTTTATAAATACTCAATTCATACATTTGTTCATTCTTGAAAGAAACATAACATTTCTGTGGGCATTTAGTTGTCTTAGGGTTTGGGGTTTTTTATTATTAATGGCATTCAAGTCTTTGTCAGCTCCAAATTATTTGCTGTGTTACTGGCAGCAGAGAAGGTCCAAGCTAGAAAAGAGACCTCGTTGATCTGAGTTCATTTTCAGCACAGTTGCAAATACGTCTGCGCAAATTTTTTTTTTTTTTAAATCACAATTATATTTCATTTATGTTCAACGTTGAATATATGATTATTTATAATTACTTTCTAAAAATTAAATTGAACTTAATTTCAAAACAAAACATTAATTTTAAAATAATTTTGCAATTGCCTGGAATTCCAATTATTAGGATTTTTTTAAATGCCTCCCCATTCCAATAATTTCAAACCATTTCACAAAATGGACATTAATTTATTAAATGTCAGTTGACTCAAATCTACTTGTTTTGGGTACAAAAAATATTTGGTCCCAAAGTTTCACCTTGCTCTATTGCTGAACTGCAGTGACTGTCAGTATGAGTTTTATCTTCCTTAAAAAGTGGTGACAGTAATATTGTACCGTTGTGAGAAATTACTTCACTAGTGCCTTCAAATTATTGAGGTCACTGAATGGAAAATTCTATAAGTGTAATATCATGCTGAATAGAAAGTGGAATAGCAGACTGGAATCGATCATTGATCCAGTCTGATCTATCATCCTCTGACCTGTGTCATAGTGTCCCCGTGGACACCAAATTGTCCCAAAGGATAAACTGTAGAACACACCAAATTGCAACAGTTGGTGATTGCCAATTGCCCTGATGAATATGCTTTGGCAACTTGCTGTTAGCACCTCTTTTTATAAGCAGCACAATGGCCAACTATAATCCAGATCATTCCCAGAACACTGGCTTATTATGGTTCTCTCTCTCTTCAGTATAAAATTTATGGTCCGCATATTTCACCCTCCTCAAGATCTTTAGAAATAGCAGGAAGTTGTAAAAGAAAATTTCTTCCATAAAGATTAGACCAGAATCATAGCTGTAGCTCTTAAGTATTTGTTAAATGAGTACCAAGCTCTTGAAGTGATGCTAGCGGGTGATGAAGTTCTGGTCCAGGTATAGTTATAATCCATTATACAAATGGACAAACTGAGTATACAGAGTGAAGTGATTTACCCAATTCACTCAATAAGTCAGAGGGAGGACTCATATTAAAACATGGTATTCATGACTCTTAATACCCAGCTCATACTGTATTCTGCAGTATGCTTTGTTAGAAATAAGTGCATGGAGCAGATGAGGGAAATGACATATTGGAGAGGGCATGCACAATGAAGTGGAGTATTTCTAAAGCAGTTATATCAACAGCATCTGCACAAAATTATTCTTTTTTTCATTTTGTTACTTTTGTCTCAATCTGTGTCTTCTTGTCATTAACTATAGCAATGTATTTAGAATTTAAAATTACCATAATGTCTGGAGACCTCAGCCATCTAGATGGGCTAGACATCAAAAAAAAGTTTGGTTTTTGTTTTTTTTTAAAATCACTGTTCCTAATCCAGAAAGTTTCAGGCCCAATTCTCAAAAGTAGTTAGTGTCTCGCTTCTGTTGAAATCAGAGTTATATGCCTGCAGGCCAGTTGGAGAAGAGCTGTAGAGTCCAGAGAACAAGGCATAACAAAATAACAGGGCAAGCATAAAATTGTAGGAAAAGCTTTTTTCCTTTCTTTCTTGTTCTTAAATTTCCTTAAGAATATAGCTTAGCTTATTCTGTGTCACTTCGGTTTCCTGTAGTGGTAACTGCAGTGCTGACTTAAGCTGTCCATGTGTGATATTAAGAGCTAGCTTTCATGGCGTTTTGCTGACTTACACAAACTGGCAAAATTTATAATAGCACCACAGTTACTCAGAAAATTAACAGTCAATGAATATTTACTGGAACTGAAATGTTGTCTACCAGAGAAAAATAATGCCCTCTGGCTTCTGGCTGGTAGTATATCAGAAACTACTGGAGTCAGTTGATTCTGGTTTTTCTCATGTGGCTGGGTATTTGTCTTAGAACTCTGATCCATGACATGGGTTCAGTGTATAACGTATCTGCTTATCGATAGCAGTCCTTTATTTTACACATTTGTTACTTGACATACAAGGAAAACTAAAATGTTCATAAAAATGCCTCCTGAATCCCTTCCTCCTCAAGAGATTTGCAAAGACCTGAAGGAAGATGAAAAATATTTCCAGACGTCCCTCAAAGGTTGTGATATGAAAGAGAAACTGGAGAAGAATTCTGCAATACCCATACATATAGTAGGCTCAGAAGATTTCCCAACTTGACAATACCATGAATGCAACAGACTACAGACCATTAGACAAGAAGTAAAATTTCCAAAAGTATCTAAGTCCCACTTTAAAATAAGACTTGGGCATTTAGATTCCCAAATGCCATGGAAAACCACAATGCTTCAAGTCATATTGGAAAATAGAACTTAGGCTCCTGATTTACAAGGACACTTCCAAATATTTTTAAATTGTAGTCCTTTAATGTACTTTTGAGAATACAGAGATCCAGACATGACTGCCAATTTGGAAAAGCACAGCCTTTTTACATTAAATATGTATTAGATGAGATGTTTGGTCTTTATTTTATACACTACTGATTTAGCTTATGCTATATGTTGAACTGAGCAATTAACAGATCAACTAATTAATAACAACACTATATGCAGTGTAATTAATAGCTAAGTCAAAGCAAGGTAGAAAGAGTGTCTCTGCAAGCTGTGAGTTCTTGCAAGGTTAGTATGAACTATGAACTCCAAACAGGTGCAGTAACAAGCTGTAAGTGACCTGATGTATGCCACCACTAAAATGCATACCTAGGCACAAGTCTGATTATAAATTTAAGAAGTTGATGGGTGATATCCATTGACTTAATCAGAAACTGGACCTGTTCCAAAGAAAGAATGCAGAATAAAAAAACCATCAGAGAACAAATTTGTCTGCAGTGATTGTGTAAACCTATGGTGGGACATGCTGAAGAAGATCCCTGTGCTGAAAGTACGTGTTCTTGTTTTCAATAAAATAGATAATTTAAGAGGGTTTTTTTCCTAGCACAATTTCCCTTCCTCTTTCTCCCATCTTTTTCCCACTCTTACACCCACACAGAGTAATTGTTCTCCATTTTCCAGACTTGCTTTTACACTTGCAAAAGGGTCTAGTGAACTCTGCAATGACTGCAAGGGAAAAGTCTGTTGTTTCAAGCTTTGATAAAAATTCCATTATCATTTATGCATAGACGCTCATATATAATCAGTATGAATTAGGCACCTAGGCATGTTAGAATAGGAATGTTCAAACCATGGCCTACTAGAAAAATTACTTTGGCCCGTAGCTCAGTCTTAGCAATGCTTATCCTAGAGTTGCAGGACCCTAAAGAATGATGGTGCCTGAACACAGGCTGCTCCTGTCAGAATGAGTTGACCGTACTGCCCCTGTGCAGGAGATATTGTCCTTGGTGGGGAGCACATGCAGCAGATAGTCCTCCCCTGGCGCTAGGATAAGCTGTGTAGTCCACCTGGCTAGAATGACTACCCACTGTCCTTTTCCGCCTTGGCCCTGCATATTCTTGTTGGGTCTGAGATGTGGTACAGTCCAGTTCTCACTTCTGAGATGCTTAATAGCAGACTTAAATATCAACCCAAGCCTTTTTGCCCTTTATGGTTGTTTAATGGTGGTTTAATCCCAGCTGGCAACTAAGGACCACACAGCCGCTCACTCACTACCCCCCGGTGGGATGGAGGAGAGAATTGAAAGTGTAAAAGTGAGAAAACTCGTGGGTTGAGACAAAAACAGTTTAATAATTAAAACAGTAATAGTAAATAATAATAATAATAATAATAATAATAATAATAATAATAATAATAATGAAAAGGAAAAAAAATAACAAAGAGAGAGAAAAATAAAACCCAGGAAAGACAAGTGATGCAAATGAAAACAATTGCTCACCACCAACTGACCAATGCCCAGCCAGTCCCTGAGCAGCAGGGTGGTGTGAGAAGCAGAAAAGGCCTTGACTCTGTGTAAGCACTGCTCAGCAGTAACTAAAACATCCCTCTGTTATCAACACTGTTTCCAACACAAATCCAAAACACAGCCCTATACCAGCTACTATGAAGAAAATTAATTCTATCCCAGCCAAAACCAGCACAATGGTGAACATGGTTTCTGTCATGATCTGAGTTTGATAAGCACATTTTTTCTTTTTTCACCATCAGCCACTAAAGTGCTGACAGCACTGAGCCAAAGAATATATTACTCATTGTATTTACTCATAATTGCCACAAAACAAATTTTAGATGTTCAAAGAATATGTGCTTTTTGAATCAGTAAGGCTTCTGAAACACACCAGTTATTTCAGGACAAGGAAAGTGCCTGAGTTTGTTCAGGGCTTTATTTTTGTTTATTATCTATATGTAAATTGTTTATTTATTAAAAACACCACATGATATTCACAGGGAATCATCATCTTGGGCATATAGTTTTGAATTTCTCTCTTTCCATCACTAAAATCCAACATTCTTTTCTTAGGAGTAAGAACAAACAATATTTACAGTATTTAAGCAGACCAATTCCAGTAATGAATGACATTTTGTCAAAAGGGGGGCAAGATGAATTGGGAATGAAGGAAGTGATATTTTAAGTGATATCGAATAAGTAATTTACATTTTGGCTTAGTGGTCCTATATGAACAGTGACAGAATGGAATAAATGTCTCAGTCCTTTGTTAGAGGTGATTCATCTCTTTATGAAAAATGTGTATTGCCTGGGCTGGACTTTTCCAAAGTAAGATTTTTATTGTTTTGCGTAGAAGCTAGCTTTGTCTTAATTCCTGATACATCATTTACTTCTCCTCAGACTGAAGTCATAGATTTTATTCAGTCAAGTAAAAAAAGCCAATAATAATGTGTTATTAATTTTTATACAGTGAGGATGACAATGAGAATATACAGAAAGGTCTGAAAAGCAGTATTAATAGGGTTATTTTGTTCTTCCTGAATATTTTATTGTATTTATTTTCAACAGAAGGTAGCCAAGGTATAAAATCCACTGGAAGGATTCATTAGAAGAGTAACCGTGCATGTGGAATAGCATTTAGAACCTGCAATTCCTAGAGTTATCCTTACTTTAGGGGCAAAGTTTAGTTTTATATTTTATTGCTTTGTTTATCTGGCTGTTTACAATCAACGTGCTGTCACTGCTTAGAAACTGAGCTGGCTGAGCTGTGACTGGTTAGATATGTCACATAGCACACTCAGATTCTCACGACTGTCATTAGGAAGAGTGTTGATCCACAGGCAGTCTTAAATCTGTGTAAAGCAGGTGGATTTGAAGTGCCTTAATTTCAATTAAAAGCAATTAAGCTTCTTTTTAGAGGGAGACAAGTGTAAATAATAAAAACTTCAGCACAGTACCAAGGAACACGTGGTCAAAAGTGAAGCAACTTTGCCAGGTATTCTACTATCAGAGGATGAGGAGGGTGTTTAATATGCTGGGGCAGGAAGAGGGAAAAAAAGGAAGATGGCAAGCAGGAGAAGTAGCTGTGAGTGTAATTCTTGAGTAGGAAAAGAGAGGCAGAGCTTCTTACAGCACAGAAATTCAGAGGGACAAACTTGGAAATTGATCCATGACGCTATGATCAGGATGGTGATGGTCATTCCTTCTCCATTCAGAGTTGCAAGATTTTCTCACTTTCTTTCTTTGAAAATAAACAAATGGCATGAGAGAAGCATCTCTCTTGTTTCATTTCTTCCTCTTCCTAGGAAGCTGGGAACTGATTATGAGGAGTTTCACAAAGAGAAACAAGAAGTTGCAAAGCAAACCATCTGCAGTGTATAGACAGGAGCTGATGAGGTGCCTCTCCATTTGCTGATACCCCTGCTGCTTCTGAAAGCAACACCTCTTGCTGTTTCCTGTAACCTCTCTTGTCATAACAGCTCCTGTTGTAACAGGTGTGGTGTTCATATTTTGACCCTAGGCCCTTGTGCAGTGGGAGAGTAATGGTATACTACAGAAGCATGCCCTGTCTGCCTCCTCCTCTGTCTATGGGGCACTGTATGATAACCTCCTTATTTCACCCTTCCCTTCTTCAGGAGAAACAGCGTCCCTTGCAGCACTTTCACCTGTCTCCTAAAACTTGGAATCATGTAGCACAGGCTCCCAAATAAATGGGTTTTGAACACTTGTTCAATGCCATCATCTGCATCAACATTTTGTTAGGTGACTGGAATTTATCCTTAGGACACAAAAAAACCCTTTGAGTTTAGCTAAGATGGACAAAAGGGACTATTTCTATAACAATTTGTGAACAATCATTAGCTAGGTGAAGATGCTGGTTTGAAAAGTGTCCCTTTGTATCTGCTTGGAGTTTAAAGATGCCAGTCTGGAAGATAAAGTCTTCTTTTGCTTTGGCTACTTTTCTTCTTTGGGTACCGATGACTAATAAAATAAGTTAGAATATCTTGTACAGGTGGCTGTTTAACACAGCAAAGATCTGACTACATCTTGTGTTGTTTAGGAAATCACACATCCAGGCATGCACACACACAACTGTACCAAGGGAAAATTAAATTTAAATATTTCACCTACCTAATAAATCACATGGAAACTTGTTTTTTTTAGTATGAAAATGTGAGCAATAACTTTATAGTTAAGGCTGCAATGAGATTTCCACTTAAGATTCAAATTCTTCTGTTCCATACTTTCAGAAAATTGGCTAAAAATTAATTAGATCTCAAAATATGGTACAATAATTCTCCAGTAGACATTTGAACTATCTGGGTAGTTTTCTAGATGAAAAATTTCTAGAACAAAGAACACTTAAAGTAATATCATAATAATACGTGCCCTAAAGTGGCTTAACTATTTTTTTCTCTGATCTCTATATGTTAACTTTTAAATAAAAAACTATGTTTTATTCCATTATTTTTTCTGTGTAACTCAACACTTCTATACTTCAAGAAAAGTCTACATAAATATCATGTGTGTCAGAAATGTCATGTTATCCCTTCTTCTTTTTCTAAATTCATAATGAGGACACTACAGGGCTTTTAACCCCTAGCTCAATGCAATTTTCCTCTTGTAAGTGCCCTTGGAGAATTCTGAGGAAACAAAGAATTGCCTGGTGATATTGTTGCAGAAGATTTTGTTGAAAGGAGCTGCTTTTCCAGTAACATTTAATTATTTAGTGAAATACGTCTTCAGTGGAATGCCCTTTATGTAATCTTAATAAAGTCACCATGATCAGCACTGCACATGCATCCTGTCTGAAAAGCTAATGTTTTTAGCTACTTTAAAGGCATACCAAAAGCTAAGGAAGCTCATGAGGAAAAGGTTGAAAGAATTAAATGTGCATAAAATAACTACAAACTGAGGAAGCAGAAGTAGGAAATCTGCCTGTAAATACTGGAAGGGCAATAGTAAAGAGATGAAAAGTATTGCTTGTGAATACAGGAAAGAAAGTATCTATTAAACAAAGAAAGGGGAAACTAAGGCTGAAAAGCTAGAATTATTTGCCAAATAGAAAGACTAATTACAGTGTTATCAACCTCTTAAGGGGAGCATTGGAAATCCCTTCACTAGAGCTGTTCAAATTTAGGCTTTGGCAAAGCATCAAGGGATGTTCTGCAAAGAACAATGCTTCTCTGGTGAGGTGAACAGGCTGGAGAGAAGCTGATAAAGCGACACTATTAGCATGGTGCACAGCTGTGTGAGAAAGACACAGTAAATGCTGAAATCAAAAGTAAGCGGTTTTGTTTGAAAAGGGCATAGGCAATTACTGGTGCTTGAATTTAGAAAGTTTTGCTGACATTCTGCATGGTTAAAGAAAATGGAAACTTCTAAAGCTTTCCTCTATTACCTCTAGAATAAGCCTTTTTGGTTCATTATGACTAACCGATTTATAGTCAAATCGTCTTTCTTAACGGCTACAGACTGTGAAACATTACAAAGAACGGTACTCCACACCCTAAGAAATTCATTCCATACAATTAAAAATGCCATTTATGTGAAATGCAGGCACTCTGGTTAGTGGATGTGATAAGAGCTGCTTCATATTCTCACAAAGAGCCTGAGGACCACTGATGGATGTAAAGATTTAAGGAAATGAGAGTAATACAGTTGTTGGTCTTCCTGAGTCTCTCTTCTTGTGGCTTTGTTGTGAGTACACTGGCACAACGAATTTGTTCTTATTTTCCTTGCCTGTGCCTCTCCCTCTGCTGTTATTTATCTACTTCAAGAGTCTATAGTCATTTGAGGATGCCAGTTTGCATTAAAGATGGAAAATTAATGTTGTTCTGGGTTATTTTACTATCCATTCTTTCCTTATTCTTTCTTAAATTTTTGGTCAGATGAAACTTGTCAAGTTTTAGCCTATACCATATTTATCTCATTTAGTTCTAGTTTTACAGTTTCAAAAGCCAAGAGTTTTTAATTGGTAGGATAACAGCAACTTAACTATTTCAGCTAGCCACCCCTCACATAATCTGGTGTTTGTATAAAGTAGAATAGGGATTAAATAAATAAATAAATATGAAAGTATTTAATACCTGTGTAATTTCACCCTTTGTGTCTGTGGAGATGATCGGTACTGATTTAATGCATGGCTACAGTATTTCAGAATCAATTCCTTGCCATACAGAATGTGAACAGTTTTAAGTGTTCATTGGAAAGCTAGAGATGAAAGGTTTTGTGCAGACATTTCAGGAAAAGTACAAAACAAAATGAGTGAACCTGGCTAAGATGGGAGCAACTATTTTATAATTCTTTTAAACACCAACTCACCCCTGTAGTCAAACTTGACCCAAAACTAAAATTCAGATCTTTGTGGGAATGCTGTTGAGATTACAAATGTAGAGGCAAACATTTCCAATCCCGTATCTTAAGAGGAAGGTACCTACCATCCACAAATATTTGACCTATTCAGATGCAAAGGATTTATGTAAGAAAAGCCAAAAGATTATAGCTTTTATAATAACAGCATGTAACTGAGCAATGGAGAATGTGAAATGATTATTTTATGGGAAAATAAAAACCTCTGGAAATAATCTAGGCAAAACATAATGACAAAACCCTGTACTTCAAAAGAAATACCTCATCCTGGTAATAAAATAAACATTGGTGGAGTTATAACTCTTTGTTTCTTCCTTTTATTGTTCTAACAATGTTACTCACGGTAAGCTCCCATTTTGTAGGAGTATGCTTCACTCAAGTGGAGCTATTTGCAAAGGAAAAAATAAACAAGGAAGAATAAATGTGGGCAAGTATCCCACAATTCCCAGCCAAGAGATAGGGCCAGGCTTGCACCTCTGCTGTTGAAGTCTCCTCACCTGTTGGGATGGAAATGTTGCATCCATGTTACACATCAGCATGGGCACACCATAGCAATAGAGCTGTCGACAACCCTTTGCATCTCAGCAACGCATGCTTCTTTGGGCTGCAGCCCACTCCAGTCTGTCCACCTCACACACAAACCATAATTGCTCCAATGTGCTCTGTGTAAAATCCCAGACACAGTGGCTCATGTTCTCCTTTGCGCTGACTACCTAGTCTTGCTTGGTGGTACTAGTGCTGTCGTTAGTGATACAGGTGACAGATCAGACCATGGAACGTCACTTCATGGAATAAGACATTCTGTAGAATGGTCCACAACAGGATAGATGTTAGGACCATAGATATACCACACAAACATACTGTACACTGCAGAAAGCCAGGTCTGTCCCCAAAGGGATGCTGCCCTTAACTTCCCCACCAAATATTGTTTAGCCATGATTGGGAAGTTTGATTTCCCAAGTGCTAGTGTCAGGAGATCTCTCCTACCCTAGAAGAAATTTCCCAGCTCAGGGAATATTTAGCTCATCTAAGAGTAAATCCTAAATTGAAACTAATGTACAGACATGTGAATGATCAGGGAATTAAAACTGCTATACCCCATCATGAATCATCTAAAAGTACCCTCAGTCTCAGTTCTTCGATAAGAGAATGAAAGATGTTAAAATAGATTTTCAGTTGTTTTGAAATCAGCTCAACTAATCTGATTTGCTCCCACAGAACTAAGCTGCTACTTTTCATCAGTCTAATGCGTCATGACCTCCGTTTCCCTCAGCTCTTTGAAGCTAGATACTGTGCCCAGTTAGGTGCAGTCAGAGACTTCACTTCTGATCTCTGCAAACTTCTGATATTAGTATTATTTTTATCTCTAAAAACGTGCTGTTTTTTAACTCGAGCATTTTACAGCAGCAGACCATTGGATAAAACTGAAAGACTATCATTTTTCTAAATACTAGCCTTTTCAGTGAAGCCAGTAGAATTTTTAACTTAAATCGCGCGTGCACACACACACACATACATATATATACTCTGAATTGGTAACATCTGCTGAACCTATATATGTTAAATTTCACCACAAATCAGTGTTGATGCTAGTCTCCCTGTAGCCAGTGGGGGTTCATTAAATCAGGTCTGGAGAATACAGTGGGATTAGGGTATTAGGAGTTCTGCAGACATGACTCTAGTGCCAAAAGCCATTGAAGTTCTATGAAGTACAGTGCAGTCACAGGTCACTTGAACATACCGACTTAAGAATCTTAGGATTCTTAAGCTGCTCTGCAGCTTAGACAGTCACTTCTAACTGGAGAAAATCAATGTGAATGCCATAATTCTAAATTGACAGCCTTTTATGCCCTCTTTGCATGGATTTTACAGAAATGGAAATAACCCCACAGGAATTGTGTCAGCAGAGAATATAGGCAGAGAATACCAATTTACATACATAGAAGATGGTGGTAGACAAAAGGACACAAATTGCACCAAACGAAATAAACACAACACCAAACCTTGAACATGAGAAGAGGTAGCTGGACTGGTAGATCTGCAGCTAAAATCTAGTGATATTTCACTAAAATATGTGTAGAGTTTAGAATTCTAGGGAAAGGGATGTGATTTAGAGATCTAGCCATTTCAGCAACTCTTGTTTACCAAGGACTTTACTTAACCGTTTATGATTTCAAAGGTTATCATGGTACTCTACTTAGTAAATAAAGTAAGTGATAACACGTCCCTGGATGACCAGCATTTTTAGCAAAGAAATAAATAGTAACCAAAGTTGAAACTTCATTCTAAAATGGCAGAATAATCTTGATGTTCAGAGTGTTCTATGCATTGCAGAGAAGTTTGTCATTGAAACACTGAAAGCTTTTTTTGGCCCTCCTGACGTACAAAAAACAGTTTCAGTAATATCTATTGCTTGATTCCACAGCATATGTGTCTGAGGCAAGTGAGCTGCCACAGAGTCATCTTTGGTTTTGATGCATGCATAAATCAACTTTAGAAAGAGATAAAACACAGAAATCACAAGCCCAAATAGTTAGCATTTACTTAAGTTACATGCAGCTGAAGAAAGAAGGTCACAGTAGAGAGTATTAGACAACCTTTATGCAAGACAGCACTTCTGCTCTACCTCTATCAACTTACTAACTAATCTTGTATTTATGAGAGTCATCCAGAAGAATGATCAATGAATGAATGGCTGCAAAATATCCACAGAAGAAAGACTAGACCTCTCTGCATCTTGACTTTTTTTGAAGCAGTGTTTATCTAAGAGATGCAAAAACAGTGGGCCAGGTTCATTCCTAATGTGCAACCAGGCCCTGGATTTGGCCCCAGATGACACAGAATAAGCAAAGAAATATAATCCTGACATTAATCTTCTCCTCTTTCATTCTTTGGGTGTTCTCAACCTTATTGTAAACTTTAAAGCAATTTACAGTAGGCTGGGAATGAGGAAAGTATTTAAGAATGGCAAAATATATATGTAAATATATAATGCACGTGCACATACACAGAGGTTTCTTTATCTATTTATTTAATTAGAAAGATGCCCGGTAAATGTGGCCAGTCTCATTTAATGCCTTTCTGCTAGGAATGAAAGCATGTGGCTATTGGCCAATTCTATTCAGTACTTTTTGCCAGGCTCCAGCATATTACATCCCATTTCATCTCCTCTTCTCTTCCTAAGGAACCCCAGGATCTCCCCATGGTAATGGGGTTGCAGATACAGACAGAGTCAATGCTAGATCAAATACTCACAGACAAGCAGATTTCCTCCCAAAGTTGAGGAGATTATTTTAAACCGAGTAATTAAAATACAAAGGAGGGGAAGGGGGTGGGACAAGTCCAGTTTGATTGTTGTCCAAATTCATCTATTCTCATACTGTCTTTCTCTCCCCTTGCTCTCATTTGGGCTGTCTTCCTCTGGGCCCAATTCTCCCTGTTGCTTTAGCACACAGAGAAGAGCAGGGAGTTGGCACATTGGAGGTCATGCAGAAAAGAAACATTTTCAGTTAGGCATTTTTTCTGAAACTGAACCTAAAGGTGTTTCCATATACACACACACTCTATGGGTGCTAAACTTTGTCTACCAAAAAAGTGGGATTCAGGGCTACAGCATCAATATTATTCCCCTCCCCTGTGGCCACTTTCTAGATTTGAAAAGTATGAGTCTCACTGTCAGATCACGTCCCTTTTTATCCTTGAATAGGGATTTGAGTTTAAACATGTACAGACAACAAAAGAAAACTGCAATTTGGAGGATTCAGCTGATTGCTTGCTCAAAGGGGAAATGGCAATTATGGGCATTCGAACTCTTAGATCTGCTTATTCCCACTCTCCAGACAGGTTTCACCCACATACGTTATCATGTCCTTTGACTCAAATACAAGGCTATAGAAAACTGGCACAAACCTATTTAAATCAGCAGGCATCCTGCAGGCAGCACTGATCACCAGCCACTTAAATGGAAATTTCACATGAGGGACAGAGGAGCTGTGGAAGAAATGAATGATTTGTTTTGACTCCAATGCCTATACTACAAATTTACAAGAGACACCTAAGGGTCAAGTGTGAACTTTCATCTCTTGCAGCGCTCATAGTTGTGCATAATTCACAATTCTGTGCACATGAGACTCCACTGGGCCAAGCATTTATATACCCATATGCTGAAATATAGTTGTTTACACTTTATATTACATGCTAAGCTAGAAGTTAAGTGAAATAAATGAGTCACACATGAGCATTTACCTGGTTCTGTTACTGAACAAGGACTACCTGTAGGCACGCTGCAGATGCCAGAAGT
The DNA here is from genome assembly GCF_000699145.1 of Aptenodytes forsteri. Taxonomy (NCBI): domain Eukaryota; kingdom Metazoa; phylum Chordata; class Aves; order Sphenisciformes; family Spheniscidae; genus Aptenodytes; species Aptenodytes forsteri. The sequence goes on from NW_008795128.1 coordinate 2,974,772, forward strand.
TAAATGCATATTTCTTTCTCAGCCATCATTCTCGGCAGTAAAATGATAATATGGCACCACGCTCAGATCCTGGCCTCGGGGTTCGGCAATAGCAGCAGAGTGAATGCGGAGCTCTGGGTTAGATGCAGTTGATCATTGGCAAGTCCTGGAATACATTTTTACAATGGAAGGACTCCTGGTGCATGCTTGCTGAGTCAGCACATCTGCATTCTTCTCTGTGGCTCTCCTGTTACTCTGTGCGCAGCATGGGCATAGAAGGGTGAGATGTTCAAGGCTGTCTCACCAATGTGTTAGCAAGTGCCACCATGTGTACCCAGAATTTGCAGAACAAACTCTACTACTTACTTCACAAAATATCCTTACTTTCAGCTTTCTGGTCAGCATCACACCAAAACCAAGTGCTCTTTCCCGCTGCAGCTGTAGTGTAGGATTCACAACTCAGCAGAGTCCTCACAGATGCTTTGGCAGGTTTGTTGGTAACCCTCAAGGCGGTACTGACTGAAAGACTGAGCAGTGGGCCAAACTAGGGAAAGGAGTAACTAGGAAAATTGATATTTTTTAACTTCTGCTGGAAGTGCTTCAGAAATGTCTCAGTAAACATGTGTGGAATCTGTAATGGTATGCTCTGCATTGTTCCAGCGGACTCATTTGATGAGTCAGAACATGTCCCCTTTAAAGCAAAGTGCCATAGTGGTGTGAGAGCCTGGACATTAGGTACTTCCTTTCTCCATGATCAAAACAGGTACTCACAAAATCGTGGTCAATGTGTGGAGGAGTTAACTCTCCGCTCCCTGTACTTCTGTCCTGTGTCACCCTCCAATCCTTATATCTGCTGTCCAGCAAATATCCTTGGAGAGAGGTCACCTTTAAGAGGGACAAAAAGGGAGATGAGAGGGAGAAAAGATGTTTGTACTCTGACTGAGCCTCTTGATTTTCCAAAAGCTTTTCCTGCAAATGCATTTCTTTCTACAGGCACTTTTGTCACAGCCAGGCTACAACTATTCTTTAACTTGATTTCCTCATTCTTATCTAAAGGATGCACTATTCCTCATCATCTTGTACTCCCAGAATAACGGTATGCTCTCTCCCCTTCCCCTCTGTGCTTTTCCATAAATCCCAGCCTCTTACTGCTGTTCAAATTTTTTTCAGGACACATGGAACTCCTTATAATCAACGTACAACAAGGCCTGTCAGACTTTGGTGTTGATCTCAGTCAATGGAAACCTGTAAATTGAGCATACTGTCTTTCTTAGCTGAGCCATCTGTATCCCTAACGCTATGAGAATCACAATAGCTGTTTGGGTAATATAGAGACTTCTGGCCTGGGCTATTGGAAATTTGAAATGAGTAGATTTTATAGTGCCTGCTAGAGACTTTGCAGTAGAAAGCATTGACAGCAATCTCACACATTACTGCAATAGGCAAGCATAGAGAAATGTAAGATGAGATAGATTAATCATTCCCCTAAATCCTTCATGCCCATTGCATCTGGGCTGTCAGGGTTCATCATCTATCAATAATTGTTGAAAACGCTATGAGTACCCTCACACTCTTTAGGAGCCTAAATCACCAGTTTTGCTTTTGTGAGTGTTTCAGAAGTTGAGCCTTAGTAGTAACACTAAATTTTCCAAAGGAAAACTAAAGCTATTCTTGCTCTCAGCTTACTGTTTTTGTTACTCAAGATTTCTAATGCTACACTATGATCAGAAGTAGAATGTCCTAGACCTTAAAAGGAGTAAAAACTGGAGCAATTTCTCTTTGAAGCCCTGCTACAACTTCTGCTGAGGCAGGTGCTGGAATAGTCATGATGCAAAAAGTTGCTTGACTCCTCATTGCTAAAAACAAACAGCTTTTTTTCCTGCTATTCACAAACAGTTCATCCTGTGAAGATAATGAGGGGAAAAAAAATCCAGTTTGGAGCATGAGAAAAGGATATTTTTTGACATTTCCTGAATTCTTTTAAGAGGGTTACTGCTGCTTTGTCAGAAAGGAAAATATTGCGTAGCTGCTGCTCTCCAGCATGATTCTCTCTGGATTTCAAAGGCAAGATTTCTTTCTTTATTAAGAATTTGTTTTGATTGGCATACAAGAGACTCAGAGCATCCAAGGTCTCTGCTAGCTGTGAAAAACCAAGAGAAACCAAGTGAATCAGCCTATAACCTTAAGCAGCTGTGGGACAGCCTTTGAATGAACAGGGATATCTTTCTTCTTTTTATTGTGTCTCTGATTCGTTGGAATAACTTTCCAAGCACTGCAATAATAATCTGTGTGAGTTGGGATTTTTGGCTTCTGATAGTTGCATGTTATAAAAGGGCCCAGAGGTATTACGCAAAGAGCAAGAATGATAGAATGTTCTCTTTCCGAGGTTTGTGTGTGTGTGCTAAAAGGAAAACAACCCTTGATTTAGATTCCAGATGGGCTGGTTTATTTTCTGTTGTTTCCCCTTACTTTTCAAAAATTCCAGAAGCATCATTGTCTGCCTATCTTGCAGATATTTATGTGACCCTTGTGACTTTGCAGCTAACATGCAGCCTGCTTAGATTCATCACCATAGGAGAGCAAGAAAAATGTATCACAGCTGTGTGGCATAGTGGGTAGCATGTACTGCTCAGGAGCAAGGGAAGGTCGGATTCAAATTTCTGAGCTAGGGCAGAGGTTTTGATTTGGATTTTTAAGCTAGTGACTCTGATGTGAAATACAGAAACTTTTTTTGTGAGCAGGATGGTGAAAGACATTCTTGCTGAGATGTTTTCTGCAGATGTTTCATAAAATGATTTCTCTGAATTTTATTTTTGACACAGTAGTACGTATAAATAAATTATATTTGTGTTTACTGTTCTAGGAAAATAATTATATTTAAATGCATTAATTTCAAGTAGTGTATTATAATAACAGATTTGGTATGTGATAACTTAAAAGCAACAGTTATGCACAAAGTGGTGAGTGAAAGTTGAACAAGCTACTTTAATTTTGACACCTGTGGCTTCTTGAGTGCCTCAGTATTCAGCACCAATATTGTCTTAAAGTGAAATTTAAATAGTTAGACAAGGGAATCAGGCTATGAAGTCAGAAAGAAGACTAAACAGTTTTACAGCAGAACTAACGAACGCTTAAGCTAATATTCCTAGACTTACAAAGCGTAGTGGGCTTTCTTGTGTGTTCAGAACTGTTGCTTTCCATTTCATTTCAGAGAGGTTATTTCAGGTGCTGCCTCCAGAGGGACTCATGAAGATTTGACTCTAGAGATCATGAGATGTCAAGTCATCAATATTATTTTCCATATTAGCCCAGTTTTCTGGGAGTGCTGTCCTAATCACATAAATGATCTGGCCAAATCCTAATAGACTGTGATTCTAGTGGAGCTGTAGTACTCAGAGATATGCTAGAATATTTTGGAAAAGTTGGACAAGTTTTACTAGTCTGAGAAAGGCACTATTATTAAATGTAGCCTTACCAAAATGAGAGCAATGATCATATCAACCACTTTTCTTCTATATCACACCCTTCTTATCCTCAATCTATTTGTTAGTTTTATTGTCACTCTCCTCGAATAATAAGGTTCTTGAAAAAAAAACCACCACCCTAAATTTATGCATGTGTTTGAACAGCACTTCATACATTGTGCTATGGATAAATAGAAGCCAGAATAACAACATTCATAATTTTTTAAAATTCACCCTTTAAAACACATTCATCCTCTAAGACGTATCAAATTTAAGTCAGTGTTTTTTGGGGACAGAATGAGGAATTCAGACCTCATTCAATTTTGGTCCAAGGTGTTATATTTTCCTCAGCTTGTCAAGACAAAGAGATATGGGTCACAGCTGAATGGAACTGATTTCTGTCAAAGAAAATCTGAAGTCAAATGTCATTGTCATTCTATATATAAATTCAGCATGTGTGAAGTTCCTCCCAGGCAAGTTTTCTCTCTGTTTCAGGGCAGTGGCTTGACTTAAATGTCTCAACAGAAAAATAAAAATGAAAAGAAAAAAACCTGTAGAAATTATATAAATGGCTCCAAAAATGCATATTCCCACGCTTTCCCCACACTTGAAGACTTAATAGTGTTCACTTAACAATTATTCACTGAGGACAGGTTAAATTCACAATACTTTTGCTGTCATAAGACAAGCTTTGTCTGAAATTCTAATGATGTTGTTTTAATATAGGAACTTTCACTGCATTTTAAGAAAAAAATCAGATATAAAGGAACAGAACCCAATACCAACACTAAAAAAAAAACCAACAGTGGAACCACAGCCCACCATGTGTAAGGATGCTTCCTTGTTGGCAGCTGTCACGACTCCAATGACGTGGTCTTGCTGGAATCCAGCTTCTCATCTCCAAGAGCAGAAGTGGTGGCATAGCACTGAGACCACAGTTGTACTAGGGTTAACCCCATGTTCTGTTAACCACACACTCACACACACGCCCCCGCCCTGCCTTCACATCGAGGAGAGGAACTTCAACTGTGCTATATATCTTGTTGTTTGAAAACCAAAAAGTTTCTATTAATTTTGACTAGCAATGATTCCTTTTGTTTTGCCTCAGTATTCCTCCAGGAATGTTTCAGGAACCAGTTGTTAAGGTCACAGCTCCAGTGTAACAACAGTCCAATGATAAAAATCCATGTGGTTCCCACAGAAACTTGCAGGGTGTATTCACAGACTTTCTCTCCAATATGGATGCACATTACTGCATTTAGTGGTCCTCATGCCCTGCTATTTTTGACAGTAATCTTCTGGACCTCTGGGCATCTAACAGCCCCAGTCCTAACTGCTGGATACCCCAACTTCCAGGACAAATTGCTGCTACCCATACACGTGGAGATGATTTTGCATGGTGAGAAAGTCCAACACGGAAATAATCTGTATTTCCTCCTTTTAGTCTCATTTGTAATGGCCAGTTTATATCTAATAATGATATAGCAGATGGTCTGTTTGCTGCTTAAGCTGGTGGGGAAGTTGGTATATTGGCCATTTGCAATGTCATCCATGTTAAGTGAGTTCTTACTTCCATGCTAAGGGAGCTAAAGAAGAGGGAAGAGAAAATGAAAGTAAGTCAATGAGTAGAGAAAGTAAGAGCATTTCTCTCCCCTTTTTCCTTGTACTTTTCTATATTCACTTGTCATCACAAACAAAGTCTTCAGCTTTGGCATATAAATTAATCTAGACGTTGTTAAACATTAAAAACAGGCTAGAGATTGGTAATTATTCATCCCCTCACACCCAGCTGCATCCTTAAGCGTTCAATGTACCATTTTTACCCATCGGGGGAAACTGCCATTTTTGTATTTTTTTTTACAGACTGCATTTGCAGTTTAGATTTCCACCATAAGATGGCATTGTCAGTTCCTACATTTGTTCCACTGTCCTGGCGTGGTCTGGAGCCAATGCTGTAGCTGCACTTCTAGTGGAAAAGTCCGTGGTGTATGTCAGCACTTGCCCAACGAAGACATGTGTAGCTGCTGGGATTACTAGAGGAGGAAGTGCAGTGTAACTATGGAATGAGACAAATTTTGTAAACCTTCTCCAAGCAAGTGTCAGGAAAATACGTTCTTTAGCGATGAATGTAAAGGTCAAAAGAAAAATCTCTGTTCCCAGAGAGACTGATCCTCTGAAAATGATACCAAGGGCAATTTTAGTTTAAAGTACTTAAGAATATGCAAAAAACAAAGTGAGAATTTGACATTTTAAAAAGGGCACTGGCAAGGTATTCTTCATGTTGCTCAAAGTGATGGGCCTGATCCTCAATTAGAGCTGAGAAATGGTCAGGGCAGCTAAGAACTGGGTGTTGATATTGGCAGTAGCCTGTTCTGAGTTTATCTCCAAAACAACAACTATGGCACCGTCACATCTTAAATGGGCAGTTCTGAGACACAGGCTATTGTGACAATCCAAACTCATGTAATAGATGTCCCAGTTTACTCTCTCTGCCAGCTGCAAGGAGGTGGTTGGGCATAAGGACCTAGACTACCAAGGAACTTCTAAGCTCATCCCTTGCTCTGGAGTGCGAATTACTTACAAGAAAAGGACCTAAGCATAAAATTATCATCCTTCCTGTTTATTAAAAGAGCACTGTGCTTTCAGGTCAATCAATGGCCTTAGAATAACAGAACAGGAATTATATGTTGTGCTGGTTTTGGCTGGGATAGGGTTAATTTTCTTCATAGTAGCTAGTATGGGGCTGTGTTTTGGATTTGTGCTGAAAACACTGTTGATAATACAGGGATGTTTTCGTTATTGCTGAGCAGGGCTTACACAGAGTCGAGGCCTTTTCTGCTTCTCACACCACCCCACCAGCGAGTAGGCTGGGGGTGCACAAGAAGTTGGGAGGGGACACAGCCGGGACAGCTGACCCCAACTGACCAAAGGGATATTCCACACCATATGTCGTCATGCTCAGCATATAAAGCTGGGGGAAGAAGAAGGAAGGGGGGAACGTTCGGAGTGATGGCGTTTGTCTTCCCAAGTCACTGTTACGCGTGATGGAGCCCTGCTTTCCTGGAGATGGCTGAACACCTGCCTGCCCATGGGAAGGAGTGAAT
>NW_008795128.1:2981407-2988822 GCF_000699145.1 Aptenodytes forsteri
TGGAGTGATGGCGTTTGTCTTCCCAAGTAACTGTTACCCGTGATGGAGCCCTGCTTTCCTGCAGATGGCTGAACACCTGCCTGCCGATGGGACGTAGTGAATGAATTCCTGGTTTTGCTTTGCTTATGTGAGTGGCTTTTGCTCTACCTATTAAACTGTCTTTATCTCAACCCACAAGTTTTCTCACTTTTACTTCTCCGATCCTCTCCCCCATCCCACCGGGGGGGGTGAGGGAGCGGCTGTGTGGTGCTTAGTTGTCGGCTGGGGTTAAACCACGACATATGTCCTGGCTATTGCGCAGACTACTGGAATCTTAATGCTTGAATGTCTCTGTATCCTGTGCTGTCTGCCCTGACTTGTCAAGAATGTCATATCTGCCTCATCTTGCATCATTCGCAAGCACTGTTTTGATGTCTGTAAAATGTTGAGAATCTCAGCTAAAAGGTTGTTGTTATTTTCATTTTTTTCTTTCTTATTTTTCATGTCTGTAGCTTAATTCTGAATTTCTTTAGTTAGGTTGGGCTCTTTGTAGTATCACCTTCTGTTTTTCAGCAAGAATATTTATTCTAGTATGCTTTGTGGCAATAGCACAGGCCAGCTTATTGATCCCAACGGGAACATTCACATGATTAAGGTCATTCATTTGCTTACAAGTTTGGCTGAATTGATGTTTCTCAGCATTACATTCATCTTGAACATTTGCATAAAGTTGAGCACACAATCCTGGTTTCATCAGTTTGACCAATGAGCTGATTAGAGTGTTTTCTCCGTTGTCTTAGACCCTTCACCTGACTGGATTCATCTGGGAATGTTTCTGAGAGACATGGGTCTACACTGTGATGTACAGGTCTTGAAGTTTAGCATAAAATATATGCCAGTATCTACATTCCTGGTGACTTACAGAATTAACATTTATTTCTGAGCATCAAAAATGAAGCAAGTTAAGAAAAAATATATTTATGCTGCTACACTCTGAACCATACTCTCCTTAATTTAGAAATGCTTTTTTCATTTTGCCTTGGCTGATTAACCAGTGATAGAGATGTGAAAACAGTATGCACACACACACATATTTATGTAATTGTTTTCCTATATTCCCCTCATAAAACCCAGCCTCACAACAGTTGACTTGGCTTTCTTCAGAGGTAGGGGTTAGAAACCTTTCGTAGGAAAGTGGGAACAAACAGCTGAGTCTCCTAGCGTGGCATTACCCCAACAGAGAAAGTTTCTATTCAGTTAGCAACTGCTTCTTCCTTCCTGCCCACCCATCCTCTGCTCTCCTCCTCCCCAAAGCCACTTCTTGCCTTCTCCATGGAGGGTCCTCCTCCTCATTTATACAAATGACAATTAATTGCTGTACACAAAGAAACAGGGGGAAAGAAGGGAGTGGGAACTTCTTAAAATGGTAACAAGAGTGTAAACCATTTGCCACTCATGAAAAATTAACAGTATAGTCTAAAATAAAGTGTCATTGCTTAGATAAAAAGACAAATGTATACAAGTCAGGCATTTGTGAAGTGTAATCAGCATGTTGATTTATTTCTTCTCAATCAATGATTTTATTGTTGATTTTGACAATCAACTACACTTGCATCTTGGGAAATCAATAAAAAGTTTCAGTACATTTCACAGTGGCACTTCAAGTGGTCAGAACATATATTTTTTTAGTCTACCTTTATTTCAAATAACACAGTACTACCTAATAACACTTTCCTTTGATAAATCTGCAGGGTTACCAGAAGGAGCTCTAGGGTGAAATTTCAGTGTTTTATCCAAGCATTTTAGGTCCGAAAGTAATTTGTTAAAATACCTGAATGTAGTATATTGAGTTTCAGAGTGCATCTTTCTAGCTACATTTCCTTCTGTTACATCATCTCTGATGAGTGTAGCACAGATTCCTCATTTAGGATGTCACCACCTATAAGTCAAATCCTATAGATGATAGGCGCACACTAAAATAATTGATCTATCATTGTTTTTGTCAAATTTGGATGGATCAATCTAGGAACATATTAGCTGAAAGCACTTTTTTCCCTTAATGATATTTTAAGTTCATTAGACTTTATTGCAGGTTATAAAATACAACTACAAGCTTATTCTAGCTTTTCTGAGTCCATTTTATTTTTGAAGAGACAGGCAAATTTTCTACCCCAAGATTTTTTCATCTGTGATAGCAGAATACACCGGCTGTGATAATTTTTTTTTTTCAGTTTTCTGAAGAAGTGTTATCACCTTGGGAAAATAATTTAATTATTCTGTATCTGAATTACTTTATTCACAGAATGGGATATTTCGTACTATAGAGAAGTGCTCAGAAGATGCAGTGCTTAAACATTTTTATGGTGGCAGCACGAGAATCAATAGGTAGGCAGACCATTCTTTTTTCACTTTTTATTTTAGCGGCCTGAAAGGAGAGTTCAGGAATACAATTGATTGGCAAATCTTCAGCAGCACTTTGTTGAAATCTTTATTGCATATAAAATGTTTCAAATAAAATATTTTGACCAATGTCTCTAGCATGGAAATGCACCTTGATTCCTAGCGGGCTGCTGAGATCCTGTTGTACAGGATGTTGTATGCACTGGGACTCAGCTTCCAAATTCCCTTCTACAGGTCTGATGCTTGAAGCCTGAAAGTGTTGGAAGAACGTTCCAGGGTCTGCAGCTCCAGGGCATACAAGCCATTGGAAGCAGAGGAGTCCAGTATTTCTGAGATTCATGAACAATCAACAAAATCCAGAGTGCAGAGTTAAAAAGATGTGGGGTCCAATTCCAAGCAAGTCCTGGGTGGAAAGCTCCTCCAATAGGCAAGCAACAGTCTGAGAGTTGATTGCCTTAGAGCTAGAGTGGCTGGGGGCACCAGCCCTCATTCTACCCCTGTGGGTGACAAAAAAGGACAACTTAAGTTGGAAACATTATATTTCAGCATTTTTTTAAATGCATCCACCTTCCAAGCCCCTATTTCTGTTTTGTAAGAAATACAGAATATTAATCTCAGTCTTATTTATTAAAAGAAACAGGAATCCTGAATCTCTGTGTTTCTCCATTCTTCTTCAAGAATGCAGGTTTTTAGTAAAACTTTAATCCAAATGGGGTACCAAATCCATAAGTAATGTCTAATATTTTTAAGGTTCTTTTAAATGTTTATTGTTTTTAACTATTGACATCTTGTAATTTATAATCTTTGTTATTCAAGCTGAATTTCTGTTTATGAGCTCATAAAGTTACAAGTATCTCATTTGTTCATGTGATCATCTTCAGTCAGTGTTCCAGCACTGCTTTCTGATAATGCATCAGAGGATTGTCATGGCTTTATCCAACAAGCAGCCCTGTCACTCAAATGTGTTATTGGCATTGTATTACTCATATTTCTATGACTGTTTTCCTCACAGTGCAAGGGGTAGATTGACCTGCTCCTCTTCGGTCAATCTCAGAGAGAGGAGGATGAGTAGGGCAAAACCTCTTAGGACCATTAGTTGCTTCTCTAACAACTAGTTCAGTCTTTATCTGCAGCAATTGACTGGTGCAACAGCAAAACTCCTGTAATAGTGTTTAAATGTATTGCTGCTTGGCTGAGGTCAGAGAAAATGGCACTCAGGGTCAAGTTGTTCATTTTGTGTTTATCCATATATAATCACTCGTGCTGTTATAGCCTGTCTTTGTCCTGCTTTCAGTGAACACCCAAAGCAGGGTTGAAGAAAATATGTGCAGAACAGTTTTCAGTGTGAACCATGTTGTTAACTTTTACTGAATTAAAAGGAATTTGTTTCAAGCTAGGAACAAGACACAGAAATGTGGCGCTTCATGTGGAATGTCTAAGATATTTTCAAGTTCTCATATAGTTTAAGATATTTAATCCTAAATTTAACTACTGCCATTTCTTTAACAAAAATTTTGTAACTTCAATCACATTCTTTCCTCAAACACCCTGTGTGTAATCTTGTATGCTAGCACAGTCTGGTTACAAACACTATATATACCACTTCACATTGCTGTCTTCGTGAATTGATGTATCTTGTGCAGAAACCGCACTCATGTTAGTCAGAAAGCTCAACCATGAGAGCACTGTGAACATTGTACTGTGGTGATTTAAACATCAAATATTGATAAATAGATGTAACTCATCTTTACCTGAATTATTCAGAATTAACAAGTAAAAAGAGAGAACTAGGAAAATTAGATATCTCTTCAAAGGACCCTTCACTTTCTTATAAAACCTAGGAAATTAAAAGAAACACTGGGGCACTTACTACCCCCCAGGTCCCATCCTTCTTATCCACAGAATTATTAAGTAGGATTCCCACCATCTTTCCATAGCTGTATGCCATTAGCTTCATTATTTCCATAATTTAAATGTATAAGATACTTGACCATAGGTAAAGTACTATATAACACAAGAACTACCCTGTAAAGTGAAAGGCCCCACAAATTTAAATCAAATAACTTATGCAGTGAACATACAAATAATTCTAATTTGAAGTTTGCACTTTGCTTACTACTCCCACCTTACATTCAGAACCTGTAGGCAGGCTTTATATTTCTGCTTGCCTGGATTAAACAACATCTCTCAGCTTCTGAGACAACTCTTAAAACTCTCTACACACCAGAAAGTCTCAAACCACATATCACACATGAGGCAAAACTCAAGGGGGAAGAGAACCCTAACCACAACTTCTCCAACAAAAGTAAGCCCATCCTACCCCATTCTAGGTAGGGGAAGGTACTTGGACACTCAGCAGGACCCGGGTGGCACAGCAGTTTCCTCAGCACCAGCTGACTCCTTCTTACAGCTAGCAATGGGGATTACCCAGCAGCTTCCATGCCAGAACAATTACAATATCAGTCACAACCCCAGAAACAGGAATGCAGTTGAGCTTTTTAATGGTGACATATTGGACTGACCCCATTACATGCAGGTGTAAAACAAGAAAAAAATTTGAGTTACATACTTGCCTAAAGTTTACACACCTCTCCAGGAGTCATCTGGCAATAGCCAACTAATGGATAACCCATTGGGTTAACTGAATCAGTAACTATTCATTTGGGTTTTGTCCTGTTTATGCTAACAAGAGGTAATGAAAGCAATTTTTTTTCTGTTTAACTGGCAGTTTCAAAAGCCAAAACAAGATTTTTCATGTGTTTATTTGGTTTTTCGATTGTTTACCTAAGAAACTGTTGCCCTAACTGGTTAAATATAGAAAAGCATATTTATTATGATTACGAAGTTCAGAAGTTGTTAATAAAAGTTTTTTAAAACCCCTAGATCATGGCATCCCAGAACTAAGGGAGCTATATTTCCTATAGATTAATACCCTGTGGTAAATTAAGCTTGATCTCTAAGAGGTGAGCAGACACTACTGGGGGTATAGAATTTGAAGCTTCTCTCCTATGTGGATTGCCTGATGTCTAATAAGAGGTCACTTTTCAGCTCTTCTGTCAGCCAGAACATTAATACATTCATGACATTTTTAGGATCCTAATTACATTTGTGCCATCTAATCTTCTTTTAAATTTAGTTGAAATCAGTCACTGGAGGAAGGGCCCTCACAGCTTGATTGCATAAGCTTTGTTTCCAAGGGAAAGAAAAAGACTAAAAATCTTGTCTGTGGATGTATGTTGTTGCACTTGTCTGGAAGTGCAGCGTGTTGCCTCCACAGACTGTCAGTGGTGTATTTACAACTGAAAAGGAGTACCTCAGGTGACCCCTGGGCTGAGACCAGTCACAGCAAAGTTGTTTTGAAGCCTAGGTCCAGCTCAGCTTGGTTGAAGAGTATTGTACTGTGGTCAACTATACAGAAGTTGAAAGTGCAATGGCTTTCACTTAGTGGGCAAGCAGGTGTTGCCAGACTCTCCTAGGAACAGCAAAGGGGGCAGGTGATGCCTCAGCAGTGGAGATGGGCACATGTGTAGCTGATTACCTAATCAGCTTTGGCCACTGTCCTGGTTTTGGCTGGGATAGAGTTAATTTCCTTCCTAGTAGCTGGTACAGTGCTGTGTTCTGGATTTAGGTTGAGAATAATGTTGATAACACACTGATGTTTTAGTTGTGGCTAAGTAGTGCTTACACTAGTCAAGGACTTTTCAGCTTCTAAAGCCCTGCCAGTGAGAAGCTGGGAGGGGGCACAGCCAGGACAGCTGACCCAAACTGGCCAAAGGGCTATTCCATAGCATATGACATCATGCTCAGTATATAAACTGGCTAGGTATTGGTTGGCAGGTGGTGAGCAATTGCATTGTGCATCACTTGTTTTGTATATTCTTTTATCATTATTATTATTTTCCCTTCCTTTTCTGTTCTATTAAACTGTCTTCATCTCAACCCACGAATTTTACTTTTTTTTTTTTTTCCTATTCTCTCCCCCATCCCACTGTGGGGCGGGGGGCAGGGGCAGTGGGCGAACGGCTGTACAGTGTTTCGCTGCCTGCCGGGTTAAACCACAACAGTCTTTTTGGCGCCCAACATGGGACACAAACAGTTGAGATAATGACAGATCTGACCAGAGCGTGTTAAGGCAAATTTGTTACAAGCATTCATTATATGGGTTTAATAGTCACTGGTCAGAATGTTGATTAATTTATTCTCAAATCTGTCGTGCTTGCTCTCAAAGTTGTGTTATGTAACACCTTGCTTGCTGTATGTGTTCCCTGTTGTGCTGTTCATCACCTCTGGGAGCTGGATCAAGGATATCATTTTGCTGCACTGTGTAACACTACTGGTTTAGGACATGATAAAATTATTGGTTGTGAGACTAATTTGTGTATTTTACTTTGGTATTTCTACTCAGCATTGCCGTCATCTCCGTACCTTGGGAGCCACTTTTCGGAAACTATTAATAATTACACCTTTTACTTTTATCCTTGGGGAACCAATCTATCGGGGAGACACAGGGGAACACTTTCCCCTGCTCCTTCACCTTCCCTTTCTCCTTCAGGCAAGTTACAACAGCTCTTGAGAATTTTGAATATCCTTGGGATGTTCAAACCAGCATGGTCCTATTGCTATGGCTCCTGAATGTGGTTCAAGTCTTGTTTAAAATTAAACAATTATTTAAGAATACCATCCAGAGATCAACTCCCACGACAGGCACTGTGGCTACTCAAACCCCACTGACAGGCACTGCGGCTACTCAAACGCCGGTGACAGGCACTGCGGTTATTCCAACCCCTGTGACAAGCATTGCAGCTACTCAAACCCCAGTGACAGGCACCGCAACTACTCCAGCCCCCATGACAGGCACTGCAGCTACTCAAATCCCGATGACAGGCACTGTGGCTGAACCAGAGAACCAACCCGTGCCAGTAACAGTCATCCCTATACACAAGAAGGAATACACAAGAAAATCAACTCATTTAGTAAGGGATGAAGGTGAACCAGGGCCATCACGAGAACAGGAGGAGGAAGAGGCAGAACCCATA
>NW_008795128.1:2994171-3005161 GCF_000699145.1 Aptenodytes forsteri
ACTGGCTGGGCATCGGTCGGTGGGTGGTGGGCACTTGCATTGTGCATCATTTATTTTGTATATTCTTTTATCACTATTATTATTATTGTTTTCTCTTCCTTTTCTGTTGTATTAAACTGTCTTTATATCAACCCACGAATTTTACTTTTTTTTTTCTGATTGTCTCCCCCATCCCACTGTGGCGGGGGGTGGGGTGGTGGGGAGTGAGCAAATGGCTGTGTGGTGTTTAGGAGCCTGCCGGGTTAAACCACAACAACCACAAAGAAGAAACAGGTTTTACACTGAGCTTCTCTGGTGTTCAGTGAAATCAACTTTTCCGTTTGGAGCAGGAAAGAGGAATATTGCTAAGGTCTTTTTTTTCCCCCTTTTTTGAGCTGCGGATGAAGAAAGCCTACATGAGCCAGTCCTGGAGCCTAAAACTGAGAGTTGTTTCTTCATTACCTTCTTTTGCCCAGCTAGTATGACTGAGCAGCAATCCAATTTAGAGCATGCAGACTATGGGTAATTCAGAGTGATTTTGTACTGAGAGCTGCCTGTTGCCTCTCATGTGGTCCTGGCAATTGCTCAGAAAAAGTATAGTTTCAGAAAACTGCTTCATAAAATATTCCCCAACTGGACTGTTATCCAATCAGATGTTATAAATCGTAGGACATTCCTCAATAAACACATCATGATTACCCTTGATATAGGACATACCTGGTAGTTGCACTGTATATGAAATTATTAAACATTAGCTAAAAATGCCTATGTTTTTCCCCTGAAAAAAGACTTGTGTGTGGCTAGTCTAATGGGAGACTGAATGCTCTTGTTATGTGCTTGTATCATAGTAATACCTAAAAGCTCTAATAAAGTTTATTGTTCCACTAATCACTGACAAGCTCTAAAATAAAGGAATGTTCCCTGCCTGAAGAAATTGCAGTCTGAGATAAGAGAATGGGGGGATTTGAATAAGAGAGAAAGAGGGCAAGAACTTGTTGTCAGGTACGCAAGGTACAAATACAGCCTGCATTCACTAATTATTATCCCTTTTTAGAAAAACAAACAAAACTATGCCTGCAACCATCTCCTGCTAAGATGCTGGATTTTTTTATACATATCTATCAATAACTTAAATTATATATCAAATTAACTTAAATTATATTATCAATAACTTTTAAATTATATAAATTTATGTAAATGTAAAAAAACCCAAGACCATGGTTCTCTACCAAAGACCTTATTTTTCATGTCACTGTTGCTATCTACCCCAATACAGAATAATTTAAAAATAAATAAATAAAGTCCCCAGTGAGTACCGGTGATGACCTGGTCATTCAAGGTCGTCTGAGCAGAAGCTGTATCTAAGTCAACAGCAAAAGTCCGTGACTCCACAGGAAGGTGAAGGTACAGCTTAAGTTGAAGAGAAATTTGGCTAAGGAGGAATGTGGTTGAAATATCTTATGTAGTATGGTTGTGGCTTTCCTGGCAGTTGTTTCTGGCACCCTGCCAGTCCCTTCCCCCAAGTCTGCTGTGGTCCTAGGAAAGTCTAGCACAGGCAACAGTAGGAACAGTCTTTAAATAATCAATGTTTGTGCTTAGAACTATCCACTTCTAAATATATTTCAGAAGAAAGTATGAAGTAGCAAGGAATACGTGATGCTCTCCAATTTTCAAAAGATCAAGGAAACAGCCTTTTATGTGTTGTAAATGGTTTTCTTTGCACAATGCTTTTAATGTGACAGATAGGAGATTTATCCTGTCCTGTTTTTGGAATTGTTTAAAGGTCAGTTTGTACATCTCAGATGGGTGGTTAAGAAATTAGGCTGAAACACTGTATGGCTATATATCAGCCTGCAAAATCCACTTGTGGTTGTGAATGTTGATTTGATTTATAAATGACACTGTATCTTGGATTCCGTCTGGACATTCGTCCCTGCTGGATTGTATGGTGCTAGCTTGAAATGTGGAGTCTGCTTTCTTGTCCTTGACAAGCAAGTTAGCTGCAGCCTATGGGGAATAGTTAGTATTTTAGGTGGGCTGCAGCCAAACAAAAATATTGACTGGCTTGTGCTGGGAGTGGGAGAAAAGGTCACTAAGTGGGGCTGAAACTTTACAGAAGGGGAACTTCAATAATAGGCATTTAAAAGAAATGAGGAGGCTTGCACAGGAAAATGAGGGAGGACCTAAAGGAATGAAGGAACTGACTAAAATAGATAGAGACACTGAAAGGCAGTTATATTTGGCTGTTTATTTTCATAGCTCTGATTATATCATGTGGGGTGTCCATGTGTGAAGCATGATTTCTTTTAGGAGTCCCATTGAGAATATTCTCCAAGTCTCACTTTAGCTGTTGCATCATTTCTAATCGGTGAGAAGCTAAGCCCCAAAACCCAGAATCTGGGGGAATATGCAGTTGCTCCTGAAAAGGCTCTGGAAGAATAGCACTGTTACGTGGACATGGGCTGTCAGACTGCAGAGTCTTAGTTTTCAGGAAAGAGTAAAAGTGAGAATATCTGAATCCCAAAAAGCATGATTAGAAGTGCAGAGCTTGTGAGATACCATTGGAATCTGGTTATGCCTCGCAGTTTAAGGGCATGAGATAGCCAGAGAATGGAGATCCTTGCTGAAGTCTGGTAAGCGTCCCAGTAGGGTGCCGGCCAGGGCTGTAGAAATAATGCTTGAGTTTCATTTGTGCAATGCTGTCTTCTAATTTTGCTCTCCATAGAGCAAAGATTTTGTTCCCCCCTCAATGAGAAAATTGTCTGCATGGGTGCACAGAATGTGTTTTCTTGCATTTCTGCTAATAGGCAGGTGCTTTCAAAGTAGCTTTCTGTGGCATATTTAATGTCTATATAATGGAATGGATTATAAGATATGTCTTGTGAAGTCCACAATTACAGACCCTGAGATATGCTGTGTTTTTTTCTAATCTAAGCAGCCATTTCCACTTTGTAGAAAAGAGGTACTGATAGCAACCTGCTGCTGCAGCTCTTGTGCAAACTGACTCACGGGGATCACAAAAGGAGCATGTAAGAGATCACAAATGTGACTGAGGCGCCTTTTTTGTGTTTGTTTGGTTTTTTTACAGTTATTATTGACCAGCCCCTACTTACACTTCATTTAATAACTAATGTTATTAAAATTTATAGTTTTATGCTTTTTTCCTACTAGTCTTTGTCAGCTATAAGTAAAAAGGTAAAAGAGATGAAAAGCCAAAGCGTAAGGCTAAGTTTCTGGAATTTCTTTCTCTGTCTTCCTCTGGCTCTTGCAAATAATTTATAACAAACCCCTCAAAAATATCCACTGTTTTGGGCTTGTGGGTTTTTTTAATTATTATTATTTTAAGTATCTTTATTTCTGGTTTGCTAAGTTCTCTGAACTTATATCTGAAAGAAAAAAACTGCCTATTTGAAGTTCTCTTTACAGAGGATTGGCATTTTGTATATGGAGTGTAAAGACCACATTTGTTTGTGAACCTAATTGCCTATTACAACATAAGCAGAAGATGAACTGTTTATGTTATGTGCTGTTTTTGAAACATGTAAAAATTTGATATTGTTTTGATGAAAGGCACACTGGAGGGAAGAGATTGAGCTTTGTTTCTCTGCCTCTGCTTGATTATTTGGGAAGGCTTTCTCTAAATCTCTGACATTGATGAGAGCCATTTGAGAAGTTCCCCTTAGCCAGGCCAAGTTTGGGCTCACAAGCACAATTCCATTATTTCAGCTGGATTTTATTACTGCAAGCAGCTTACCCAGCTGCATAGCAGGAATGTTTAACCAGGAACAAGACAAACTTCCATAAGCTGCTTAACTCTGACTTGGGACTGTTCCTTCAAATCAATTGATATTGAAATAATTACTTCCCAGAATCTGTAGAGGAAAAGGATGTAAAAAGAAAATTAAAATCTAATTAAAGGGAGGTAGAAAGCAGGGTCTGAGTAGACAAATCTTAAGCCTTAGCAAATTTTCAAAGGTTACATTATCCTTTTTGGCCCTGGAAATCTTTCTTTTTACTTTTCTCTTCTCCTCTTGTACTTTTATCATTAGTTTTTAAACAACAGGAAAAGCTTTAAAAAATATATTTTTATATATCTATATGTAATAAAAAAATGTGATCCAACACGATTGACTGAGCTACCCCAGCAGTGTCAATGTCTTGAACAGAAGAACATTTTTGCTGTTTTCCCAAGAGCAAGGGTCTTTATTTGTAGTGTTTGCAGCCAAATTTCAGCTTAGGCAACTGTTCTGCTTCCTCTAATTCCCTCTTTATAAACTGTGTAGTTGTTCTCCTCTTCATTATGAAACTGCAGGGCTGCATTATAAATTCACTGTAGTGGATGTAGGAATTCATGTATAGTATGGGCTAACCTCTCTTGTCCATTTCATTAATTTTATACTGGTTTAACTACCCACCTCAATGGAATTATAATGTTGGAGAGTGGAACTCCTGATACTTTGGGGGGCGCGGGGAGAAGAAAGAAGGCACCATTGAGAGTTAATATTTGTAATATAAAGATAAAAATGCTTACAAAAATAGTTTTGCTTTGTCTTGGGGATGGGGAGTTATGTTTAAAGTAGGGCTGGTGTTCATTTTAAAGGAAATGACACTGGAAGTATGGAAACTTACTTTTTTTCATTTCAGTGGAGGTCTAGATTGAAAGCACACATTATTGAAGTGCACGGGCTAGGAAATTAGGCTCTAACTTCCTCTGGGGGAAGTAGTACAAGGCAGAGGGAGAGGACGGGTTTATACTGGGGTCAGGGTGTTTAAAAGCAGTTTTCTGAAGTGAAACAGTTAATCACTAAAACAACAAAAATTAACAGTACCCATATACAAATACCTAAGGAAGAATAAAAATGGGGCAAGTATGTACAAGGCTTAACACATGTGTGCATGCTCTCCAAACCTCCTGCTTTTTTCAGTTCAGGGGATTTCCCAGTTCTGTTGTGGTTTGTCTGTCTGATAATGCTCAATGGATCTCACCCCTAAGCATTTGTCCCTTCTTGCCTTGAACCCATGGAAATATTTTTGCATTCTCAACTCCTTTAGCAAGGTATTCCAGGGTTATGCTACCCTGTGCCTTCCTGGCTATTTTGAACATGGCTCCCTCTAGTTTCATTTACTGGACTGCCTTGAAAAGACTGTCTATCCCTCCCTATCCAGCCCTTCCATGTCACTCACGATTTTGCACACGTGTCATACCACACCTAAATCCCTGCCACAGGCTGAAATGTTTTGGCTACCTGTTGTTCCTCATATGGAAGCCACTCTGTGCTTTTGACTGTCCCTGTTGCCCTCTTCTGAATGTTTTTGGTTTTCTAAAAATGGGTGATTTTCAAGCCAAGGGGTTCAGGAATGCACACACTGTTTTTATATATATATATATATGTGTTCACTAAGGTGAACTATCGATTTAAACAGTGGCATAGTGACCTGTTCTGTTCTTCGTCCTTTTCCTAATTCCAAAAGTTTCCTTAGGTTTTTCACTGCAATTGAGCACTGGCTTGTTACTCTGTGGAACCAACTCCTGTGACCTCTAGTTCTTGCTCTGGTAATGGCCAGCTCAGAGCCATCATTTCCTGTGTAAAGCTAGGATTCTTTTTCTTTGCGTGCATCGCTTTGCACTTATTTCTATTGGGTTTCACCTGCCATTTTATTGAACAGTTTTGTAAGGTCCTTCAGGTTTCATAGTCTGATCTCATCCTTACTCCTCTGAATGTACTTTGCATCACTGGCACAGTTCCTTGCCTTACCACTCACACCTTTTTCAATGTTATGAATGAATAAAATGAACAGCACAAGCCCAATAGATTCCACTAATTACTTCCCTCTGCTGCAAGTACTGACCAATTATCCATACCCCACCTCCTCTGCCTTCCATCTTTTAGCCAATTGTTCACTCATTCCTGGACTTTCCCACTTATTCCACTGCTGCTTAGTTTTCTTAAAAGCCTTTGGTGAGGGAGATTGTAAAAAAACATTTTGGTTATATCAACTGTTTTGCTGTTCTTGCTGATTTCTTCAAATACTTTAAATAAATTGAAAGACAAGACTTCCCTCTACAGAGCCTGTGCTGGTATCCATGTCTGATACATAGATCTAAGGAGGTTGTATTTTTGTAGTTGCCCACTAATTCTACCTGGTGGAAATTGCTTTCTGTTTCTGATTTGATTTTCATCCTCTGACCTGTCATTTACATAAGGTAAAGAATTTTCATATTTGCATACTAAGAAATACTATTCCTAACTGTGTGTTCTTCTGCACTCATTTGGCTTTTTCTCACTCATTGGTTTCAAAGTTCACTCACAGTCTTTGTTTAAAGTACTAGCAGCTTGGTCCCCTTACAGTTCAGATGAAGTCCATCCCTCTTGTGCAGGCTTTTTCTAGATGTGTACCTAGGTATTTTTATAAATTGAAGAAAACAGCCTTTTGGAGTTTCGTGCTTCAGATAAATTTGTACTGGCTTCACACTCCATCTCTACCAAATAGACATGTCCTAGGAAAAGACACAATTTAATCAGAAAAGATTGATTTTTGCTTTAATGTTAGGAAGAGACAAGCCGTCACAGTTGAAAACATTTGAAATTGGGTTTTGTGTTTAATATTTTGCAGAAGAGGTCTCATACAGTAAAAACATCCTCAATTCTGTGTTGATTTGTTTGTAGAAACATGGGATTTTTTTTCTTAAAAATAGGATTATAGTGGATCAACAAATTTATCCAAGTTCTGCTTCTGAATATTCCAAATACTAATGAATATATTGAGCTAATGATGGGGTTACTGATGCATTGTAGAAATGTTAAAATTTCATATAGTCCTGCTCTGTTCATACAGCTGTAATGAAGAAGGCTGTATTACGGATAATTTAGATAATCTGCAGGGGAACTAAAGCAGTGACTGTGAAGGAGAATGTGGCGTGTTGTCCCCCTAGGCCATGGAGCACTCCATTTGCTGGAATAGCTCCTAACTGCTATTTAGTGGGCAGCTAGTGGAAAATAAAATTGCTTCAGGCAATTGAGAATCTTATTCTGTATTATTAATGTTTGCAGTCTGGGTGAAGAATAGGATAAACTAACTCCATTTGTACTAAGGGGAGAAAATCTGAGGCAAAAGGAAAAGGAGAAAAAGATCAATATCTTCTTTTAGCAAGATTTCTTTTGGAGGTGGGAGTTTGTTTGGGTTGGGTTGGGTTTTTGTTGAGCGTGGAGGGAGGTGGTATTGATGGTGGGTCAAAGTAGTAGCTAGGACACCTGTTGCTGCTTCTGGAGACAGTGACTTCTGCTATCTAATGGTCACTCACAAGTGTCTTGTTGATCAAGATGATAATCCCTGGTTTGCAGGAACTCAGGCATTTATGAAAAACTGAAGGTAACAGAAGGGCATTTTGTAAGAGGAACATTTCACACCCCGAAAGCTGGCTGAGTTCACCATAGTGGGCTGAAATCCTCTGGAGAAATGAGAACATAGATTGTGTATGCTAGTAAGTGGTGGGATTAACAGGGTAGGTTTCCACTAAGGAAATCTGAAAGCTTTCAAATTCTCTGTGTTGTTTTTTGTTTTGTTCCCGCCCCAGAGTAAAGAAGATAAATAAAGCCAGCTTTATGGTGCTGAGATGATGAGATATTATTAATCTATATAAATTGGATCCAGAGGAACTTCTTGTTCTGGGAATCCATGTGTCCATTTATGCCTAAACCTTTCGCAAGCATATGTACTATTGTTAAATATGACAGCGAGAGGAAAAACAAAATAGTGATGTATAAAAGATACTGGAGTCTAGGAGGCTGTGGAAAGAGTCCAGCAGGAAACCTTTTCTTCCAAGTTCCCCACATACTACCCCTGGAGGAGGCTTTCATCTCTTATAAAGTAGATTTCCCAAAATGGTGTCATCTGTGAACTGGCTGCCCTTAGGATACAGAGAGGAATGCTTTGGAGACTATACAATGTTTTCAGCAGGATGGTATGATGATCTTGCCTCGGGCAAGTTTTTCTTTTCCTTCCCACTCAAACTCACTGTCAGCTCTTTTCTCAGTGTGCTACTTGCTCTCCTGCGGGCTGGATGATACACACAGGCAGTGCATGTGGTATATCTCTTCTTGGAAATACCTTCCAAATTGTGCATGGCTTTCCCTTCTGATGCCTCCTAGTTCCTGATCAGATTGAGTAAGAGTCTGCTTGACTTCATCAAGAAGAGAAAACTGTATGTTTTAGAACATGTGAATGAGAGTGGCTGAACTGGTTAGTACTCCAGTCTAACATGTGGATAAACTCTAATATCCTTATTCAGTGCTTATGTTTCTTTCCCAGACAAATGTCACGCTGAAATCACTGGGCTGGGGTTGTTGGTGGTGTCTGTTTGCTTGCAAAAACGCACACCTCTTACAGGGCAGACGTGCTATCCTAGACAGACCTCAAAGTTTTGCAGAATCAATATAAAACTTCGGAGATCTTGTTGATCACTGTGTCTGGAATGAATCCATAACTACCAACTGCAGTGTTTAATTCTAAATTCTATGTTATTAATTTTTATTTTAAATAAAGTCGATTGAGCGGGCCAAGTGCAAATGTTGAAATTCCTATTAGCAGATGGGAGTTGGAAAATATGAAATGAAGGTTAGTAGTAAATCAAAGCTAGAAATTTGTATGTGGGGATTGCTGGGACGTAACAAGCAGGAAACTGCAACTTGTGTTAGCATTCTGAGTGGTTTAGGTTTTGTCTGTGAGAACATGGAAGGGGAAGATGAGAAGAACTCTACATCCAAAACCTATCAAGAAAAAATAATTAGGTGACAAGTGAGAAACATGTCATGATGAGAGCTTTTCTTTGGTTTCTCACAGGTTCAGTTTTGAAGCATCATGTGTCCATAGGCAATGGATATCAAACAAATGTCCAACTATGAAGCAAACAATAACTGGCACGATTTTCTCACTTCAAACTCTTGCCACAACAGAGGTAAGGCTGTACTGTCTAATTATTCCTTTACCACATTGTTTTCCATTTGAGTAATTTATTTTGGTGCATTGGCTATAGTACGTTGTGCTATTCTACAATGCCTAATCTGTTGTGTACATTTAAATGTACTTATGTACATTGTTGGAGTGGGAAGGGCTCGCTTGACAATATAATTCCATTCATCCCTGATTTTCAGTACTCCCTTCTACCATCACACCTTTGATATTGGTTACTCGTGATGGCTTTTTTTTTTTTTTTACTTCTCATGATAAGGCTTTAATTGTTCTGTTTGGAGAGGTCTCTTTCTGAACTTATTGCAGGATATTTTCTTTCCTAAAGCCTGCACTGATTCCTCCCCCCCCTCCAATAAGCTATATGGCTTTACTTGTAGGGTGTACTGTTTAGGGTTTTTTGGAGGACAGAGATGTCTTTAGCAGAATTCTGCAGCATAGTTCCACTTTCTGGCCAGCGTTGCCTTCTAAGGTTGATCTTAGCCTTTGGGGAGGCTTGCAAAACAAGATTTTTCTCCTCTCCATCTCGCGAACACTGGTCCATGGTGTGCTGTGTAACCTGTCAGGTAAAGGCCAGCTGAGAATTCTCAGGACAGTAACAAAAGGAGCAGACAATTCTTTAGCAGAATTCTGCAGCATAGTTCCACTTTCTGGCCAGCGTTGCCTTCTAAGGTTGATCTTAGCCTTTGGGGAGGCTTGCAAAACAAGATTTTTCTCCTCTCCATCTCGCGAACACTGGTCCATGGTGTGCTGTGTAACCTGTCAGGTAAAGGCCAGCTGAGAATTCTCAGGACAGTAACAAAAGGAGCAGACATAACTAATGGTGGTTCAATAGGAAATTATTCCACTGTCTGCTGATAAGGTTTACCTCATCCTTTTTCTTCAGTGAAAAATTGATCCCTGACGTTCTTGATGTCACTATGTCTCTAAGTATCAGATTGCTGTGAATGCATACTATTCAATGTTAATGAACACAGTGGTTGTATGTACATTGACTGTTCCATGTCTCTAATTTGCTATGAGAGCAGGGAGGGGCCTTGCCGCTTCTTGGCAAATGGATAAGCTGTTTTAAAGATTAATGCTGAACTTTCTGTTGGGAATAGGTCTCCACACCTCTTGAGGTAGGCTGTGTGGCCTGTAACGTAGCTGAAATCATGGCTAAAAGTCAAGCCGTAGAGGCAAGAATCCTATTCGGCTGATATTGATGGAGGAGAGTTGGCTGGTCTTGTCCTTTTAGCCACAAAACTATTTGGGGCCCTTCTGACAAGAGAGGCTTCTGCCTGTTCCCAGAAGCAGCCTTGGGAACCCGCAAGAGGCATTAACTACAGTGCTGTGGAGAACAGGAAATAAACAGCCTGGCTATTGGCTTTCCTTAGCTTTCATTTTATAGGTTAACTTTACAAAGAATTGTTGGGTTGTTTTTTTTTCTTTTGTTTTGTGTTTTTTTTGTTTTGTTTTGTTTTAAATTGAAAGCTGAGGCTTTCCTTTAAACTTCTAAATCCCAAATTCAGTGTTAGATGGGCTTATCTTTGATGGCCAAAGACCAGCTTTACTCACCTTGGGTATTTATTAACCATTCTCTCTTTTCACAGAATCACAGAATAGTTGAGGTTGAAACAAACCTCTTGAGACTGTCTAGTCCACCTTCCCCCACTCAAGCAGAGTCAGCTGGAGCAGGTTGCCCAGGACAGTGTGCAGTCAGGTTATTAATATCTCCAAGGATGGAGACTTTACAACCTCTCTGGACAATGGCAAATGAAGCATTCTACAAGCAGCTGGCAAAAGTCTCTCAATCGCTAGCCCTTGTTCTCGTGGGGGACCTCAACTTCCCGGACGTCTGCTGGAAATACAACACGGCAGAGAGGAAGCAGTCTAGGAGGTTCCTGGAGTGTGTGGAAGACAACTTCCTGACACAGCTGGTAAGTGAGCCTACCAGGGGAGGTGCCTCGCTCGACCTGCTGTTTACTAACAGAGAAGGACTGGTGGGAGATGTGGTG
The DNA here is from genome assembly GCF_000699145.1 of Aptenodytes forsteri. Taxonomy (NCBI): domain Eukaryota; kingdom Metazoa; phylum Chordata; class Aves; order Sphenisciformes; family Spheniscidae; genus Aptenodytes; species Aptenodytes forsteri. Next base: position 3,005,115 of record NW_008795128.1, read on the forward strand.
GTCGGAGGCCATCTTGGGCTTAGCAACCATGAAATGGTAGAATTCTC
>NW_008795128.1:3007217-3049944 GCF_000699145.1 Aptenodytes forsteri
GGCATGGTGGGGTTGGGTTGACGGTTGGACTCGATGATCTTAGAGGTCTTTTCCAACCTTAATGATTCTATGATTCTATGTTTCAGTGTTTGACCACTTTTGCAGTAAAAAAACTGTTCTTCTGTGTTCAGATGGAATTTCCTGTGCTTGTTTGTGCCCAGTGCCTCTTGTCCTCTCAGATGGCACCACTGAGACAAGTCTGGCTCCATCTTTTTTAAGCCCTCCCATCGGGCATTTATACACGTTGATAAGATTCCTCCCTCCCCCCGAACCTTCTCTTCTTCAGGCTGAAGAGTCCCATCTCAGTGGCCCTTTGCTGGACTTGCCCCAGGAAGTCCATGTCTTGTGTTGGGGTACCCAGAACTGGAGACAGCATTTCAGATGAGGCCTCACCAGCACCGAACAGAGTGGGGATCACCTTCCTCAACCTGCTGGCAATGCTTTTCCTAATGCAGCCCAGGATACCATCTTCTCTCTTTGTGGCAGCTGAACAAATCTAATTTCTAATCTTATAAACAGGGAAAGCTTGAATGTTAAATATAAAAAGATTTTCAACACTAAATAACACTTACCCTTATGGATTAAAAGAATATTTAAGCTGCTGTGTAATCACCATGTCAGTAATGTTTAACAAGACATGATTTCTGTAATGTTTTATGTCCTGTTCTGTGCTGAAATCATTGGGTAAAAGAAAAATTGTGACAAAATAAGCTAAAATGACATTTCTCCCCCCTCTCCCTCCTTTTTTTTAAGCTGAAATGAAAACAATCACTTGTGGGAGGAAGGAAATACTGGTGATTTTTGTCTAAACATATTTGATTTCAGTAAAACCAGAACTTTGATTTCATCAGAATATTCCTCTTCTGATTGATAGGGAAAACACCAGGTGAGACCTTCAGCATTCATTATTTAGAAACCAAAAGCCAGATATATGATTATCAAGACCTGGTTCACTAGCTGAGGAGATGTTCACTTGCTGCCTCCTTTTAAAAGTAGGGGTGAAAATGGCCTGCTTTTTGGGTGCTCTGTGAAAATGTGTTGTAGTCGAGCATTGTCATGTTAGAACTGGGGTTGTGGATTTGGGCGGAGGGCAGGGGACAATGTGCAATTCTGAAACTTAGGATTGTCTGTCCCAGAACTGGGCTTATATTGGACATTCATAACCACAGATAGACAGTACTCCTCAGGATCTCGCAAAGGGAGCTCATGTAAGACAGGACTTTTTTGTCAGTCAGAATTTAAAGACCCCTCCTAGAGAGGCCGGTAAAACTGGCAGTCAGCCTACAAAGTCTTTGTTATCTCAGAAGTACAATTCCTTCTTGGATTCCTTGTGGGGTACCGCAAAATGAAAATCACCTTAACTTCCCTTGATTCTAGCCTACATTGAGACTTATCTTGAGGACAGGAGGGTTGTTGGGCCAGTACTATCCTATTACATTTGCTAGACACAGCAAAGATTCAGGAGGTGGATACTGATGTACAAAATTCAAGTACAGAGAAGCAAGGGATATAGTCTGTTTTTTATTGAAGCATGGTATTTAAGGTTTGAGTGCATGCTTTATTTTTGCTGTTTAAGTAATACCTAAGAACAACTGTCCTGAAGTACAATTTCCTTCCTTGGTAGGGTTACCAACTCTTTTACTCTGTCTGCAGTATGGGATGTGCAGTCTCCTTGTCAGCGAGAACAGTGCTGTCATTACAGGATGATCATACGGGAAAATTATGCAGGAACAATTCCAAGCAGACAGTGTCCTGGTACAGTGTGGCACTCCTGTTTGAGTCTCTTAAGCTCTTACATACAAAATATTATCACTGTATCAACAAAAACAGCAGAGAAAATTTCTTTAGAATGTTATCCTCCAGAAGAGCCTTGCTGAGGGCAGGTAATAGCCAAGAGACTTAGGCTAGATGATCTGTTACCTTTAGGCAGCATGCAGTGACTAATCCACTGGGCTTTATGGGTCTATTTAAATTAGATATATGCAGGCAGTGCATTATTTATAACCAAAAGCATGAATAATTCAACATGCCCACTCTTAGCAGGTATCCAGCTTGTGCCAGAAGCCTGCACTAGATGCTTGCTTTCAGAATTACGAAGAGACTATCAGATAACAGTCTGTTTTGCTTGTATGCTCCACTTTGCTCTGTCTGCTCTTCCTTTTGTATCTTTCTAGCTTGGCTCTATCTTTTGTCTGGGGAAGAAGAACAGATGATATATTCTCTACATTATTCCCTTCACTTGGAGATGACATACTATGTCTAAAACAAATTATGTAAATCTGTTTAGGATCAATGCATTAGTTTCATTTCTGTTTCATTGTGATGGAGACAGAGGAATGTTCAAGACAAGGGACTTAAAGGCAGCATGGCAAAGGGACAGTACATGCTCCTGGCCTAACAAATCTAGTCTGCTACGCTCCACTGCGCAGCTTGGGCTCAGCTGTGTCCTGGGACTAGTTGTGGCCACCCAGCCTTATTGGAAAGTGTGTGTCACAGCACCCTTATGCTCAAATATTCAGTCTGTGTGGCTTAGCCTAAACGTACTCATTAGGGATGGTATCTGTGTATGAAGACTTGGACACCTGATGCGGAAATAGGCTGTGTGTGCAATGGATGCAGACTGTAATCTGAATGTTGCCAACAAAAAAAATCTGGCATTCAGACCACTGTATTGTATAGTCGTGCAAGGCAGTTCTCAAAGGTTGTCAGCGCAAAGGCAGTTGCACTGGGACACTGAAATGCAGCTACTTCCAACAAAGTTATTTCCCTGCCAAACTTTTCTTTTCTTTCCTTCAGTCCCACCTTAGTGATATCTAAAGTCCAGAGGCTGGAGAAAGAATTCAGACTGCCTGCGCTCTGGCTCTCTTCTCTTCTTATAATCAGTGACCTGAGTTAGGGCCTTCTAGTAGGAGGTTTGCTGCTGCTTGTTCTTCTCTGAAGTTTGGACACCAAGTCCAGTGCAAGCAATACAGTATACTAAATTTACCTGTCCATTCTGAGTCTGAGTTTCTCTGAGTGAGTTTACAATACTATTACTTGTTTCTGCCCAATTCCAAGAGTAACCAATTGCAGTCATATTTGCAAACACTAGACATCTTGAACAGTTTTTGAAAGAAAAAACAATTCTTCAGAACATATGACATGCTGGGTTGTTTCACACAGAAATAAATGCAGCAGAGATCTCCAGGTTCCCTGGAGAACAGGGAACAGAATGCAAGTGCTCTAGCTGTCAACATAATTAGAAAATCCTTAGTTGACTGTTACTGAATCATTGAAGAATTGTTGAGGTGCTTTGCTGGGAACTAAAAATATTGATTCAAGCTCCCTATCTGTGTGGCTACAGATAATTCATTACTTTCTCTATCTCAGGTCCCAATCTGTATGTCTGCATAATAACAGCTCCCTAATCAAAGCAGTAATATGAAGGGAGAAATGCACCAAAGGTAGTGAGGCACTTAAGTATCATGGTTTGGAAGGGAGGTAGAGTTAACTAAGTATGATAAAAACAGTACTTCTTCTGCAACAGCTCCAGAGAGATCGCTTCTGTAGCCACTGAAATACAGCAGTTAGAGAGTACAGCCAATTTATAATAGTGTATAGCAACATTACACATGTTTAGGTATAAACCACGATTAAAACATCCTGCAAAGATGCTGCACAGAATTGTTAGGCCAGATGATTATAACAGCTCTGGGTGGAATATGGCAAGTGTTCAAGATCTTGAGGTGTGTCATAGGGTCTTTAACATAAGATCTTAGTAAAGTGTTTGAATAATGCTCTTGGGTGTTGCTTCAGGACTAAGGAAGAGAGAAAACATGCTGTGATCAGTCATTCACATGTACCTAGTTGTCTCCTGACCTCCCTTCCCCCCCGCCCAAGATCTCTTCTTAAAGCACTGACCTTAGCTGATGTGGCTTAACAGAAAAAAATCTAACAGAATCACAGAAGCGGTAGAAAGTCCATACAGAAAAAGAAGGTATTCTCTGGCAGTATGGTGGTATCCTTAACTGGGAATAAGCAATAAGATCTATTTCAAATCCTATGTAAAAAAATCCAGACAAACTAGTGTGAATTATTCATGATACATTTTTCCTGTTTTGGCATCTTAATGACTGCTTATAATTCCCCTGTGCATGTGCAGTCAGTCAATGACAGAATCATTTTACAATCTCCCATTGTTTTGCTCCATCAGAAAAGGCAGGTGCTGTGCTCCAACATGAGGATTGTGGCAAAAAAAACAGAAGACAAAAGCCTCACAGAATTGCAGTATGATCTCTAGATAAAGTTTCAGTCCTTCTTGATGGTGGTATCGGGCTGAGATGGAAAAATTCCTCCCAGGTACAGCAAATGATCAAAGAACTAAGTCCACTTCATAATGTGCGATCTGAAGCTGAGGTGGGACATAGGCATAAAAGGTTTACGATGGGATGAGAAGTATATGATGTAACATATAACTTTGGTCACCGAGTGACCTCAGTGATTCTGCTATTGGTTCTGCTGTAAGATCCTCTTTTGTCCTACAAGGTGAATCAGTAAGGGGGAGAAATTCTAGTCTAATGATGGCTTGCATATGAAATTTAAGATCTGAAAAGCAGAATCTGAAAGTCTTTTCATTAAACCTTGTGACAAGTTCAGGATGGCCAGTCACAGCTGAAACATTGGTGTGAGATTCTCTGCCCATATAGAGCTGTGCTGATTGATGAGCTCTGGAAGTCAAATCTCAGGTAACTCCAAACTTAATTTCCATCCACTGCCTGTTTTCTTTTAAGGTACTCCTAGAAAACATAAAATATAAGTCATATGCAAGTGATGGAGGAATTTGGGGCCTAAAAGCTATTTTGTTTGCTGCTATTCTCCACAAACTTTGCTGTCTGCATCATAGCCGGTGCCTGTCATTACCTGCCTGTAGGGGGGAGAGAGAGAGAGAGAGAGCTTTTCTCAAAGCTGTATTTGCAAGATATTTACTGCTCAAACTCCTACTTCTTATAGGTACTTGGACGCCAGTAGCATGCTGTGATGGATTTGTATGTCAATGTTGCCACCATAAATCCAGAATAAAGTTTTGTAAAGAAGTGAGAAGGGAGGAAATAGATAGGAAATTAAATGTATGTGTGCATTGGTTTGGTTTAGGCTATGTACAGTTAGCATTCTCTGATCACTACAGAATCAAAATAGTTTTTAAATGGGATATTTATTGCCATAAAACCCTATCTGTAAAAGTGAGAGAGTGCTCCTCTACTTATCTGGGGAACCAAGGCACAGCAAGATTAATGCAGAATTTCTTTGGATGGGAAGAGCCTGTTTTTAGCATGTATTTCCAGGGTAGGCTTCTCAGAATATGAAGTATCTAGAAGGCATTGCAGGGAGAGATCTGTATTAGGCCTAGTAAAAATCAGGCCCCCACTTCTGCAATTTCTGCCGCATATGATTGGTCAGGTTACATGTGGAAGTGAACAAGTTGGAAGGTATGTATGCATAAATGCAAATGAAAGAGGAAGTGTATCTAAATGACTAAGAACTTTAAACGAGTAAATGTTCTGTGATGAAAACACCGCTAATCTGAGAGAGACTGGCTCAAACTGAGGAGGGAAAAGCAGAAGAAAACTCTCCAAAAGGCTAGTATCAGTTGTGAGTAGTGCCCAGTGCAGCATTAATTGTTCATTGAAGAAACCATTATGTATCTTTCAAGAGCAAAGGGGACCTGCACAAACCTATTCTGTCTGTGCCCATTAGTGATCCTTGGCTAGCCACAGGGTTTGTGAGAGCTTTGCTGATCTCACTGCATATGCTGCTTCCTACATCTGACATCATGCCCAGATGTTTCCGCCTCAAAATAAAAAAGATATCTAATATAATTTCTTCAATACTGGGGAGTACAGGTGTCACAAAAAATTCCCTTGAGGGCTCGGAAAATAGAGCAAGATAGAGGAAGGATTTCCATTCATTGAATGCAACATGCCTGATGATCTGCAGTTTGCAGGAGCACATCTTGGATTCTGCACTTTGACTTAAAAATCTGTTGGTGGATTGAAGGCAGCAACTCTGTGGTTAGGAGCCAGAGCAGGGCCAGCTATTCCCCACTACCCCCAGTGCAGCTCCACGAATGCCAAAGTGTGGACTCCAGTGATGTACTAGAGAGCCTTCCCTTACCAGTTTGCGTCTGGATTGACTAGCAGTTAATTAAGCTCATTCCTGTCTGATGGGTCTTTGGGGGATTAGCTAAAATAATTCTGTTCAATTTCTAGTGGAGAAGAATCTCCATGAGAACAAAAAGCAGGCTCACTAGACATTTGTTGACAGATGCTGCGGAGAGATAGAGGCCTTGATCTTGAATTCCTTCTTCAGCCCTAAATATCCTCCATCAGGACAACCAAAGCAATGTAGGAAGTCTGCAATTACGCTATCTCTGGCATCTCTTCTTCTGGGATAAATTAAGGGCTTCATTTCTCAGGGCTATCAATTTGGCAACTTTTTACCCAGCACTAAATTTACTGAAGGTTGAAGGAAATTGCTAAGCATAATATTTGGATTTATGGACTCTTTCTTGTGAAATGTGTTCCTTTTGAATACCATTCAGATTAGGAAATAAATTAAATGAAGACGTAAGCCTGCAGCATGTCAAGCATGATCCTGTGGTGTAAGGTCTTCCATTCTTAAACAGTGCACAGACTGGAACAGCTCTTACCTTGGGCAATGACACAGAGCTTCAGCTTAAACTTTCTTTCATGTGTTCCTCTCTGATTTCAACACCCACCCACACCCCAATATATATTTGCTCCTTTCATTCCTTGAAGTTTTTCACCTAACCACTACTTTTCAATCCTTATGACACTTTAAGGCTCAACTTTCAAGTTGTCTCCGTTGAACCAGGGCAACGATTGTCTTGGAGCCTTTCTTACACTTGCCGCGGCTTACCTTCTGTGTAAGCATGAGAGCACGGATCCTTCCACAGAGCACAGTGATTCAGCAAAGTTTCTGCATCTGATTTCTTTGCTGAGAAGCGGAACTGGGTTGGATATTATGGGATGAGAAAGCCAGAGATTTGAGATATTACTCTGTATCAAATTGAGACTTGTTTGAAGTTTTTGAATAAAAAAACTAAAGCAAAGTATCAGCTGAAGCCAAATATTTTATTTAAACTTTAACTACTTCAATTTCAAAGTAATCACTCTAAACCAAAGAAAGAGAATTCTTCATTTTTTAAAATGTCAAAACAAAGTGTTTAGATGACTTTGAAATGCTTTCAAAATGCAAATTCAAAAAACACTGAAACTCAGTCTTCCTCACCAAAAAACCCCTCTGCAAATCAGTGAATTCCCATGAAGCATTTTATGGAAACACTTTCTGACCAGCCTTATCAAATCTTAGCTGCCCTCACTTTCTCCTGTGATGCTAGTCCTGGACTGGTATAACCATCTTAGCTTCAGTTATGCATGGTTAATTCCATTCTGCATCAAACTCTGTGGCTGAAGCATGTTAGGTGGAGGGCCAAGCAGAGCTCCCTGTGCTAGTTACAGTACCAGCAACATAGCTGTGTTAGTCCTGTGCTGTGCTCTGCCTGCTGGGCAGAGTACACTGGTCTGTGTAGAGTGCCAAGCTAACAGAGGTAGGCCACTTCTGATACCGCAGCTGGGTTATTTAAAACCAGGTGATGTGCAGATACTGAATACTCAGTTGTTCTGTGTCAGTAAATCCTTTCTTTGTACAGTGAGACACAGCTGAATCGCAGCTTTGTATGGTCGCAGGTATGAGGAAAATCTGAACTGAAATCAAGTACAGCTCTGGCTTCCCTTGCTTCAACAGGTATTCTGTTTAGCACACTGAATTTGTTGATATATGCCAGACAGAACAGAAAATTCTCTTTCCCTGTTCTGCAAAGTATTGTGTATGCTCACAGTACAGTAACAACCGTGCTTAACAGGCTGTGACAAACATCATTTTAAATGAAGAATTACTGTCTCACGCTTTGAGAGAAGTGCTGGGGAACCACCACCTAGGAGGCGGCAGGGACCAAGCAGAATAGCACAGAATGATTTTGCTATTTAGCAAATAGCAAAAGGCTAATTTCCCACTAGCTACAGAACAAAAGCTATGCAGATGTATCTGTCAGCACTGGGTCCTTGGAGGACTGGAGTACACCAGAAGGACAGTGGCCATTTTCAGTAGGGTTTGCGGTATCAGAATGAACTGCAGTAGACTGCAGTGAAATACATTTTTGCTGTGAGTTGAATTCAGACTGGACTCCTAAAATGTAGTGTTATTTTCCTGTATTTACCCAAGACAGGCTGCAGCTCGCTTTTCAAATTGCCTTCTTGTCTGCTGGCAGCATCTATTGAGAGCTGAAATGGCCAAAGAGGGAGCTGATGAATAAAAATTGTGCAGTTGTCCCATTGCTCAGTGGATCAGCAGCCTCCTTGCTCATATCTCACCAAATGACCAAAAATGAGGAAGGCAAGAGACTGAAGACAATGCCAGGGTCTAAGTGTTGCTCAATGGGATCTACGCTTGTTGGAGGCCACAGACACATTACTCAAAGCTAGTACTAATGTCTAGAAGCAAGAGTGCTTCTCTACTCCAGTCACCTTAGTTGACTGGTGTTTGTTGGGCTGTAGGGATTGTTTTGTTGGGGTGGGTTTTTTTGTTACGCTATGATGCCAAACAGCTTCTGGCTGCGCACAGTGAGCTGTCTGGCAGAACCTCAGTGTTCTGGTGTTGTGTGTTTCTCTGTGTGAAGTAAGGTGGGAGAATGGGGGTAGAGGAAAAAGGAATAACCTTAAAACCATTTGGGAGTGGATGTAAAAAAAATTAGGTCATGTTTTGATACATTTTCCTTCTCTTCCTTCCTTCCATTTGTCCTGTGTTCTGTCCTACTAGTGGAGGCACACTGGCATAAACCTGAAGTAGATCAAACTGAGGTTTTCCTATTTGTATGCAAAGCTTCTTTACTTTAAAGAGAGATTTTGGCACGAGGAGGCTGACTCTTGCCCATATAGCCCTTAAGGTAATCTGAATACCTGCAGCTCATTGATATCTCCTATTGCTCTCACACTGAAGTGAACTTCTTTTATGTATTAGGCCTGATACTACAACAGCTTGTGCTCAATGGGATACCCATAGGATGTTGTACCAGGTGCTCAGTGTCTTGTAGGTTAGTAAGTATTAGACACTGACACTGGATTGAAATGACCAAAGACTTTGGTGGGACAGGGTTATTAACCCAGAAATATGCAATGTCTCTTTCTCTGTTACCACAGCTCTACTTGGACCAGGATATGTACAGAAGTAGGTGGTGGAGGGGGTGGGATGAAGGCAAGCAGGGGTGAAAATGGGGAAAATGACTGGGTTTCCTTTTTTGTTTCCTGGTCTTTGTTTCCCAGGCTTTATTCTTGCTGCCAGCCCTGTGCAGGGAGAAGACGTAGAGCCCCATATAAAGGCTTATGTAACAAATGCGATTTCTCTTCCTTCAGTCACTTTAACCCATGGCTCACAGAGAGTCAAAGTGATGTCTCATTGCTATGACTTGGCAATTTTCTCATGGCTTTATGTACCAATGCTGCATGCTGTTTAGATCAGCGGTACCCTTGTCCTTAAGCTCAAGCCCTGGCAACAGTGATGATGGAAATGCCAGTACTGCCTCAATATGTCACTTCACATTGGTCTCCTGAGACAAGAAGGCCACTTGTTTCCAGAAAGGCATGATAATTCGTGTCAGCTCATTAAGCTGGCATACTGCTGATTCAGGCATTAAGCTCTAACGGAGCACTTGTCCCAGCTCTATAATGGCCTGTCCCTTGTATTCCCTAGGGGATAACTGGGGTAAGTTCCTGGAGGGAAAGGTCAAAGAACTCAGGAACGATTGTTATTGTCAATCCGAATTAAAACTGATGCTAGAAATATAAGATCTGAATACAGCTTTGAATAACTGGAAGGGAAAAAAGAATCTCTCGGGGAGTATGTGTTAAGTGTTAACCTCAGGACAGACTACAGTTTCTGCCTGTATCCAAGTCCCCTAGAAGGAAGGAAGGATTTAATAGATTAGGAATGGAACTTGGTCACAGCTTTATTAATTCATTCTCAAGATTGAGAGAGGAAATCTTTATCAAAAATACCATAAGGAGAAAATGCTAAGTGACCAATGCAAGAGCTTAGGCCAAATAATGTTGCACAAGGCAGCAGGTAATACAAGAAGAGCTGATTTAAGGAGGTCAAGCAGAACAAGTTTTTGAAGGATTTGTCTGTGGTTTTGGACAATGGGTAGTATTTAGTAGCTTCTGAAAAAAGTATGTAGGGCAGATGTTTGGGATGGTGGATCCTGGTGTGTACTTCTTTATAGGACTAAGAAGGAAAGGGTGTAGGTTTTGTTTGCACTTTGTATCTGGGTACATTTAATCTGGTTGCTTTTCAGAAGCCTAAATAGCTCAGACCAGTAGAGTGTCAGAGGGGAGAGAGCAAGCTCATTCCTTCTGAGCTGAAACGACAGCTAAGAAATCTGGACAAGACTGCTCAATTTTGCAGAGATCATGATGTTTGGGGGCAGGGGGGGCAGAGTTCCTTCACAATAACATTCCTTTTGATCTCTTGATATTAAACAAACTAACTTTTGCAGATGAAAACTGCAGCACCAGTTTATGTGCTTAATTGGATGAAGGACTTTAATACAGCTTTAATTTTTATAACCTCTCTCTCCCATGCATCCTTGTTGTGGTTTAGCCCCAGTCATCAACTAAGCACCACACAGCCGCTCACTCACCCTCCCCCCTCCTCCGGTGAGATGGGGAAGAGAATCAGAAGAGTAAAAGTGAGAAAACTCATGGGTTGAGATAAGAACAGTTTAATACTTGAAATAATAAAATAATAAAAATAATAATAATAACAACAAGAATAAATTGTAATAGAAAGTAAAACAACGAGAGAGAGAGAGAGAGGAACAAAACCCAGGAAGGGGCGGGGGGGGACCCAAAAGGTGATGCAACCGCTCACTGCCCGCCAACCGACACGCAGTCAGTCCCTGAGCAGCGATCACCGCCCCCCATCCAACTCCCCCCAGTTTATATACTGAGCGTGACGTCACATGGTACGGAATGTCCCTTTGGCCAGTTTGGGTCAGCTGTCCTGGCTGTGCCCCCTCCCAGCTTCTCGCTGGCCGGGCATGAGAAGCTGAAAAGTCCTTGACTAGTGTAAGCACTACTTAACAACAACTCAAACATCAGTGTCTTATCACATTGTTCTCATGCTAAATCCAGAACACAGCACTGTACCAGCTACTAGGAAGAAAATTAACTCTATCCCAGCCAAAACTAGGACAATGCTTCCCCTGCCTCTTCACCTGCCTTTCCTTTTTACTTTAAATAGTTGCAAATATGGGTAGACAAGCTGAAAATGGTCTCACCATTCAGTGTTCCTATTAATTGGCAAATCAGAAAACTCCTCCATTTTCTGAGTGCTGTATTTTGCTGACTGCTTGCTTTAATTCGGTAGTTTAAAAAGCATCTGTACAAAACCCTCTTATCAATTGCATAGGATATAACTATTGAGTCATACTTCTATTTTTCTGTATCAAACAAAAAGCTGAGGGGGTTGAGCAACATTTGTTTGGGGGTTTATATGCCTTTTCCTTTGGTAATCATGAACCAGTTAGGAAAACAGGCTTTTCTGGGGAAATTTTCTTTCAGAATCTTACAAAAGCGTAGTTGAAACTGAGTAACCAGTTCAGGTAGAGCTTGACCTCTTGTTCAGATTTGCAAAACAAATCCTGAATAAATTTATTTTTGAGATTTGTGGTCCCATGCCTGTGCCTTCTGTGCCATCAACCATTACTTTGGTTTCACTTACACCTACAGAATGCCAAGGCTGATTCTTTCTGGGACCAGAAAATCCAAAATACCATCAGAAAGTGTGAGCTTGACAGTATTTCCCAACTTCTTGCCAGAATTACACACAAAGGTTGAGATTTCTAAACCAATATATCCCCAAAATCACTCAGTTGAGAGTCTATGGTTAATTGTTCTAAAGACGCATGTGGAAGTTAGTGGCAGTCATCTGTCTTGAAATATTGGTAAAGTTTATGTTTACCATATGAAAGTTTGAACATAGACCTAAACTGGATTTTTTTCCTTGGTCTTCACAGCTGTGACGAACTGCTTTCAGTAGACCTTGATTGCCACAGCAGCATCATTAAATCTTTTTCAGATTATTTCTGACAGCGATATTGGATACTGGAAGAGCTTCCAAGTGCTGTAAGTTTTCTTAGAGTGTAACTGGAACCACTGAAGACATACAATGCTCTTTAAACCTCTTTTTGATTCCTACCACAGTCTTTTTCTCTCCCCATCTTTCAGCATAAGGATCAACTCAGGTGTTTCCCATGCATTTTATATTTAAAAGCTATCCGTGACATTTCTTATGCAGTGTTTAATTTAGATGCTGTTTTATACAGAAAATTCTGACTTGACAAAGGGAAGATGATTCTTCTGACATAGTGAACTTTCAGTAGGAGTAAAGTCAATGATCGGGGTGTCTGCTAATACACATTCTAGGCATTTGCATTACTTAGCGGCTTTAATAGGTATGTTTTCAGCACTTTGTTGCTGAATGAATTGAATTCATATCTCTTCTACTCTTCATTTAACTCTGTTCTTTATTTTTCAATAGCGTACATCTATATAAGCCCTTGAGTAGCATTCAACTGTTGTATCAGTTTATGGAGAGTTTCTAGTAAGTTTGGAGTAGCTTCTAGTCTTTGAATTCAGGCATGAAGTGGCCCTAATGAGCAAATTCTGGAAATGGATATATGCCTGGTAAATACTGACTACCCTTAGCAAAGTGATAAAGGAAGCCTCCCTGGTCCTAGCACTAGCTTCCACCTAAAGGAAGGCAGAGTGGTCACTGGCATGTCTTGTAGAAGGGAATATGTTAAACTTGCCAAAAGCTGTTGGAAGTGGTGCTGCTGCATGTCTTATCTCATAATCCAAAAAATGCCTACAGGAGGGTGTTGTGTGCCTTACAGCAGAAGTATACGTTAAGCATGGTTTTCACCCTGGTAATTGCAGTGACTGGAGAAACCAGGAGGTTACAACTGAAGTGGTTTTTATGATAGGTCCTCTGGTTCTCGTAGTGTTCTGGTTTTTATATATATATTCTTAAATTTATTGATTTTTTTTTCTCCCCCCCCCCCCCCCCCCGACATGACTGATTTATGTACTTTGCTTATAGGCAAAAAACACTTTCAAACACCTTTTTAACTCTGTTACATTTATTTCATGCTGTGAGCTAGTTGTCTGGTGTTCCCATGTAACACATTTTGATCTGTTTATAAATTGGTGTACATTAGCATGTTCTAAAGGTTGAGCAGGATTTTTCTGGGGCAGAAGCATCTGCTCCCTACTCCGCAGACCTGTAATTACAGCTTCAGGTTTAGATTAACAGAGTCTAATAGATGTAATCCTACAGAAGAATACAAAGACTTTTAACTCAGGGCCATTATCTAAATGTCTCTCTAGCTGGGGTTAAAATATTTAGTAATGAGATGAAAAACATTCAGAAAACCTCATAACAGGAAACAATTTATGTTCAGACACTGGATATAAAATAACTTTAATCATATTATAATGGACAGCCCCCTTTTTATGACATGACTGATTTATGTACTTTGCTTATAGGCAAAAAACACTTTCAAACACCTTTTTAACTCTGTTACATTTATTTCATGCTGTGAGCTAGTTGTCTGGTGTTCCCATGTAACACATTTTGATCTGTTTATAAATTGGTGTACATTAGCATGTTCTAAAGGTTGAGCAGGATTTTTCTGGGGCAGAAGCATCTGCTCCCTACTCCGCAGACCTGTAATTACAGCTTCAGGTTTAGATTAACAGAGTCTAATAGATGTAATCCTACAGAAGAATACAAAGACTTTTAACTCAGGGCCATTATCTAAATGTCTCTCTAGCTGGGGTTAAAATATTTAGTAATGAGATGAAAAACATTCAGAAAACCTCATAACAGGAAACAATTTATGTTCAGACACTGGATATAAAATAACTTTAATCATATTATAATGGACAGCATGATGCAGATAAGCAGCATTACTCTCTGTAGAAAAGCAGTAAGCATCTTGCAAAACTTCTCTTCTGGCTCATTTTGAGAAGTCTTCTCTTTAAGTGAGATGATTCTGGAAGTCTACCAGTGGCAGACGATATGTGTAGCTCAGTACTGTCATGTATGAATTTGTTAAAGTGGTTAAGGTATCAACAGTCTGTTTGTAGCTACAAAATTGGACTACAGATCCAGATCATAGCCCAAAACAATGTGTTTGGACAGGGGATTTTGGATTCTCTATCTAAACCTGTATTTGAGTATGGTTGAGTATTCCAGCAAAAGTCTGGAATAATTATTATTAGCAAGAACATATGCCACTAACACTGATATTTTGTGTAAAATGGACTTTCTAAATCATGTATGCCTATATAAAATAAATATGCTCATGTCCCACTGCCATATTCCTCATTTTTCTAGTGTGAAATCAGAGGGATTAAGACTTTTAATTAAGACACCAGAGAAAGGAATGGTTGACTTTGCTAGTGCAAATAGTTTGAAAGCGAAGAGCTTCTGCTATTCTATTTGCTTGCTAGGATAGACAGTTTGATTTAATAATTTTCTTGAGACAAAGAACTAATATTGCTTTTAAGAGGGAACGGGGACACAGAGTGTGTATTAGCTGCATATCCAACAGGTAACAAAAATGTTCTGTTCGAGAGGGGAGAAAGGATCTGATTAAAATAGGTGTGTTTGTGGAGGCTGAGGAAAAATATGTACCATATATGAGAGCAGAATTGCTGAGTTTGTTTCTCCATGGGCTTTAGAATTCCTCAGGGTTGTTTGTAAATTTGGGAAGCTATGAGTATTTTGTACAAAACTGGTTTTGTGTGAAACACTGTTCCTCACATGCCCTCAGCTTTGTCAGATTTGAGATGGAAAAGATACAGTGCAGTTTAAATTCACATAAATCTGGATGCGTGTTTCTCACTTTAAGCCTCGTTCTCAACACAATGCTCAGAAGTAGAGGAATTGAAGCAAAAAGGGTTTTTTCCCCCTGTCCTTTCTATAGATTGGCATTGTTCAAATGGTGGAATTATGCAGTCCCCTAGTGAACTTAAAGAGAAGCAAACAAAGCTTTGGGTTTATCCTCCATCTACATTCTAATATTAAACTGGATTTTAAACGTACTGAGACATCCAGTATTTCATGGAGTCTTATTTGACACTTGTAGCAATGCAGCCTTCATGACAGAAGGTGGGGAGGTACAATGTGGGTAGCAGTGGAGCCCAGAGAAAAGTACAGAAGTCCATAATCTCAGATGGCACAAATGAGCATTCACTGCGGAGGGGCTATGCTGCCTTACACTTACTGAGGATTTTTGCGCTTTAAAAAAATTTTCTTTAAAACAAATATTCTCCATCAGATGTCAGGTTCAGTTCTTCTTCAGGTCAAATAAGAACTGCAAAACTAACTTCTTCCCATATTCTTTTGCTGCTGAGCTTGCCCAGCACCTTTGAATAACAAAAGCAACCAAACTTTAACCAAATGAAATAACTATGAATCAAGATTATGCTCTGCATTGTGGAAAAACAAAATCAGGATTTTGATTGTTTTCTTCTTTATTTATTTACCTATGGTTTGCATAGGTAAATGCAAATGGTGGGAAACACTTGGTTTGCACAGCTTTATCATTAGAATTATAATACTTAGTAACCTGTATGTCATTTTACAGTGACTGAGAGAGCTTCTTTTTTTAATGCAAGCCTATTAAGAGCTCAGGGTAACCTTTCAGGATATCATATAGGAAGGCAGCATACTGACGGGATTCACGCAAACCAGAAAATTCACCAGGAACCTTTATAAACATGTTTTCTTGAACCATTCTTTCCAGACCCAGGCATCTAACCTCAGGGTTCAGGGAAATATCCCATCCAACTACATAGCTGTGAGCTCTCTTCTAAAATTAGTTTCATCAAAAAAAGAAAGATGGGCACCAGTGCCTCACTTAGACTTAACAGCTAATACCTAAAACATACATATGGTTGGTGAGAGACCAAAATTAATTTTTTTTCTCTGCTTAACTTCATACAAAGGTAGATGTATTGCTCAGGAGACAGTATCCTGCCCCAAAATGTCTTGTAGTCACTGGCTAAGTCTCTGCCTCTCTAGTTTGATTTCACAAGATGCAACAAGTCAAGAATATTACTCTCTAGTATGGTTGTTGGAAGACTTGTTCGGAAGACCCCATTGTTTGTCAGTCCCCATTTCACTATTTTATGGCAAGTGAAAGAACTTCTAGAGGAGGTGTTAAGATTCCGCTGAATATCATGAAACTTAGTACTTAGAGTACATTGGGAGAAGAACTGGACTTACATCTTTACTTGGGAGTGGGCAGGTTTGAACTTGTGTCTTCTATATGGAGAAGGAAAATGTTCTCTCTATTTCAATACCAAGATTAAGGTGGGACACCTTATTTTCTATGCTGCCTGTGACGGGAAGATGTGCCCTGAGAATGCCAGACATTGCAGAGAAGTGTGGCACAATGTGCACTCCTGCCAGACCTGTAGCAGCAAGATGAGAGGCTCTCAATTTGTGTCATGCTGTGTGGCCACTAGCAAAAAGAATGAAAATGGGGGACATACAGGATCAGTGAAAAAGAAAATTGTAGTGGTACCTAACATAACAGCTTGCCCCATTTGCAACCATAGTCCTTTGTGCCTTTCCTCTGTTCTCTTCTTTTTCTAAGCATATCCAAAAAGGGATGTTTGGGTTGAATTTTAAATGACAAGATCCAGTCTCTACTATAAACTGTTGCTAGCACAGTGTTTTGTTGGTTAAAAACTGGAAATGTGGTATGCAACTGAGCCGCGTTGGCAACAAAACCCCAATGCTTCTGCTTAGTTGAAAAAAAAAAAAAAGATCATGAGTACCTATTACCTGTACTTCACTTGAAATGTGGTAACAATCCCAAGGCTATAACTAAAGGCTGTGTTTGGGAAGGAACTTGATTATATGTGTTGTACTTTCATTTGAGTTTTTTGTGGCTATAACATACTGGCCGATACTTCAATATTACACTTAGGCTGAGTTAATTTAATTGAACGAAAAGAAACTTATTTCTAAATTATTGTCTATAGTGGGGTCCACTACGTACTAAATGCAACGCTTTGGAAATTCAGCTTGGCTCTCTCCTGAGTTTCCCCATACAGACATTACCTCAGTTACTCTGTATTAAAGTGGTCAGCAAAAAGGGGTGCCCTGTTTCTGGTCAGCTCTGATACAACTACTATAATAAATAAAATGGATGACAGTAAAAGTGCAAACAGTAGATGTCTGGACTCCTGAGACTGCTGTTCTAATCAGAAGTTCGTACTTCTTTCCCAGTCATATCAGTGCTTCATGGGTGATGGACTTTGTGGGCGTACTCAGCAAGATGCATCTTTTAAGTGGAAAACAAACACATCCATGATCAGTGTACCTGATATATCATACCAACCTATGATATTGGTTTCCCAGACAATTTCTCTGGAAGTACTCTTGCTGAGAGCTGCTGTGGCATGGAGCAAATTTACTTAGTTATGGCAGATGTGTGTATTGTGTGTATGGAAGTGGGAATACAGTTGTGTGCATGCAAGCTGATTTGAGATTTCATCTAGTTATGATTTAGTTGTGCCACTTAATACCTGCATTCTTAGGTCTTCTGTAATAAATGTGTTTTCTTAACCTACAGTCTCTAAGCTGCTAGACTAAGAATTCTGTTATAATTGAAAAGCTATTTGGGAACACTCCAATCTCTTTTTGAAGTGAAAACCGCAGAACAGCATACTAAGAAAGCAATTTATTCGAAGTCAGAGGGGCAGGTCACTGTTTCAGATTGTCAGTGTGGTTTCAGTAGGTTTGGGTCTTTTTGATTAGGATTGGGGTGGGAGAGGAGTTGATTGGGTTTTTTTTAATGGACTCCAGGTTGCGAGCTACCTCATCTGAAATACTCACTGTTCACACAGCAGTCGATTTGAAGCACGTAAGGTACATGACAGCTTTTCATACAGAATCCACATAATCTAAACATGAAGACAATTCAGAATGTGTTGTGCATTGTGATCCACTATTTTCTGCCTCTTCTGAAAGTCAAGAAAACACTGAAAAACAGTTTGCATGCTCTTGGGATATGATTTCACTACTCTTGTCTAAAAACATTATCAAATCTGTAGTCTTGGGAAAGGCACCGTAGCATGTAAATGTGTTTTATCTTCTTTTCAGCTCTTATACTTCTAAGCAAGAATCTATAAAATTAAGTACCATTATGGAAGTTGAAATTGAAAGGCTTCCCTTTATTAAACAATGAAATCCATGTAAGTACAATTTAACCTGTAAAAATGATTCCTATACTAATTATAAGGAAAAAGAATTCCTACCTGGGGAAATTCCAAATGTTGATTTATATAATAAGTTGTGTCAAATGCGTTACAGCTACACTATGTCTGATGAGGCACATTAAATAGAATATAATGATGTCCGTATTTAATGAGAATAGGGACAAACAGAAATTTTGCCAAGCTTGCTTAGTGATTTGCACCCTAACAGGTAACGGTTGGATCTATTTTCCTTGAGCTATCTGGACATTGTCACCCGATTAACTGCTTATTGCAGGTGACTAGGAACTGGTGGTGGTTGTGACGCAATTTTGTTTTGTGGCTTTTAGTCTTCTACAAAGTGTTAGGCTGTTCAGGAGTGTTTTGCATCTGGCAGATTGAAGTCAGTGGGGTTTGAAGTAAGTATTTTATGGACTGAGTGTCTTCATGTGACTGAGAAGCAGGAGACCCACCTTTTCCCATCCAATGTCTCCATCCTGTCAAAAGCTGTTCTGTGTATAAAATAAGTAAATCAGCTGTACTGTTGAAAGACCATGGGACAGAAGAAGAGATGTAGGGCACAGTTGCAAACCACAGTCCTCAGTGACACCCCAGTTTAGGTGCTGTCCAAGTTGCCTCTAGGGGCAGGATTGATCTTGCACATTGGCACAGGGGCTGAGTGCCTTGAGGAGGGATAGTTAGGAAGAGGGTATGAATAGAAATTGTCTTGACAAAGGTGAAACACACTGACTTTCATAGCTGCTGGACCACAGTGGGAGAAAATCTGAAGACTAATGATTAGTACCTTCTCTTGAGAGAAAGGTGACCAGTTCTGTTCACCAAATTGTGCAGATGAGTACCTCAGTGATGGAGATACTGGAGAAAAGGAGAACATCCCAGCCAGCACGTGTTTTCTAGGAAGTCAAAGGCAGCTGGAGTATTTGAAACACAAATGTCTCTTTGGGTCATTCTTCAAGCTAGGAGGAGAAATGCCTAGGGTGGAGGATGCCGAGGCACTAGACACCAAGCAGCTTAATCACCACCAGGGCTCAGGCTGTGCTGCATTGTGCCTGTCTAGTGGAAAACACACAGTGCCACACAAGTTTAGTTATCTCCATAGTGGCAGCTGAGCAGGGGTGTTGAGGATCTAAATTGTGGGTTTATGTGTTTAAAGTGGTACTTAAATAGTTGGGTCTCTGTGTGAATCTAGCTGATACTGCATTAGAAACTTTGAAAATGTTTATGTTACAGCCTTGAGAGCTCAGCATTTGACATAATTTTTCCTTCTAACTGAACTAGTTTTATATATTAGGGAAGCAGAGAAATAAAGAATGTGATGACCATTTTTTTTTCCTTAGATTAACTCCTCTTGTATCCCCTTATTTATAAAAAGTGAACAAAAGCTTAGTGTTATTTATTTTTATAAGTTATGATAATCATTATGTGATTTTTTCATTCAGTTTGCCTAGTTTTCTATTTATACAGTGAAAAGACAGATTAAGTACTGGCACTAGAACTTCCAACTGTGCTCTGGAAATACAGCTGTCCAGCTGGCTCTGACTCATTTCTACAAACAAAAATGCTACAGCCTAATGAGCTGTGTGCCTGCTGCATGTAAGACAGAGGGGACTGTCCCTCTTGCATGTTTTGTACCTGTAACCTGCAGCCTGCCTATGCAAACAAACAAATTTTCCTTTCTGGCAGCAATAGAGTTAATCCGACTAAAGGACTGCAGTCATGTAAAATTGGAGAGACTTTCTAGAGTAATCCTGGGTCTGCATATTCTGAAATTCTGAGAATTCTAAATTCAACTAGAAAATAATTAGAATATTTAATACCTGGAAAGTTGCAAGAAGTACAGGTTTAAAAAATTTAGACCTGTACATGCTCATTTGCAGGATTCTTCCGATTAGTAAATTGTTAAAAAGATGATTTATATTAATTTATATTTGTGGTTGTTTGTTTGTTTTTGAAACAGCAATCTAACACTGTAAATGCGGCAACTTTTGTTATAAAAGAAATGGAAATGAACTACAGGCTTGTTGTTTGTGGGAAGTTTTATGACTTCTAAAGCATGTATTTTCTTACATTTTCAAACAAAAGATGGCGTTTTACGTTTCCTGTAAAATGAAATTCATGTAGGAAAGCTCTGAGGTCTGGGGCGACTTAAATTCTTTTGGTTTTGATTAAAATCAAAACATGTCACCCTAATTTGACCTCTTATGAATTTTATGGAACTTTTAAAATTAGTTTAATTTAGACATGTTGTTTTGGACCAAAATCAAAATGCTCTACTCTAAAAAATGTCGAACAGGATGCTTTTAATGTTTCTCCTGTGTTTCCAAAATGAAACTTCTTTGAAATAGCCTAAATATAAAGATTGATGAAAATGGTTTTCCATATGAAAGACAAAGTTGGCAAATCTTTAAATTGGTTCTCTCTAGAAATAAGGTTTTAGTCTTACACTGTTGTTCAACATGTTTTTTAAGGTCATATCTAAAACCACAGGGAACAAAAACATAATGTGGAGGTGGGGGATTTGGACTCAGTAAACCAGTTCTGCAGCAGGACTAAAATGTGTGATGCACTTTAAAGACTGTTTCATAATATGTGAGAGTGCGTTTTCAAGGTTTTTCATCATCTAGGCAAGAAATAATTTTGCCTCTTTGCATATGAGCCCATCTACAAGCTAGCAAAATTCTGTTTGGTAGTAATGGCAGGGTGATGTCCAGAATGGGAAGTAAGCATGTCTCTACCCTCTCTACCTTGCCTACTCCCCCCTTGTAACCCATGTAACTTCACTGATGGGGGGGGAACTTTGTAGTAGGTTTTCATCCCAGTGATAACAATATGGGTTGTTGGCATAAGCCCATCCACAGCATGCATTCCACTTGACAGGTATCACAGAATCACTGAGGATGGAAGGAACCTCTGGAGATCATCTAGTTCAACCACTCCTGGCTTAAGCAGGGTCAACTAGAGCAGGTTGCCCCAGACCATGTCCATGGATTCTGAATATTTCTGAGGATGGAGACTCCACAATCTCTCTGGACAACCTGTTACAGAACCATAGAACAGTTTGGGTTGGAAGGGACCTTTAAAGGTCATCTAATCCAAGCCCACCTGCAATGAGCAGGGACATCTTCAACTAGATCAGGTTGCTCAGAGCCATGTCCAGCCTGACCTGGAATGTTGCCAGGGATGGGGCATCCACCACCTCTCTGGGCAACCTGTGCCAGTGTTTCACCACCCTCAGCGTAAAAAATTTCTTCCTTATATCTAGTCTAAATCTACCCTCTTCTAGTTTAAAACCATTACCCCTTGTCCTGTCACAACAGGCCCTGCTAAAAAGCCTGTCCCCATCCTTTTTATAAGCCCCCTTTAAGTATTGAAAGGCTGCAATAATGTCTCCCCGGAGCCTTCTCTTCTCCAGGCTGAATAACCCCAACTCTCTCAGCCTTTTCTCATAGGAAAGGTGTTCCATCCCTCTGATCATTTTTGTGGCCCTCCTCTGGACCCGATCCAACAGGTCCATGTCTCTCTTGTACTGAGAAACACCGTTCCAGTGTTTGACCATGCTCATGGTAAAAAAAAATGTTTTCCTGTTTTTCAGTTTGTGCCTATTTCCTCTCATCCTCCCACTGGGCACCACTGAGAGGAGTCTGGCTCCATCATCTTTACACCCTCCCATCAGATATTTATATAGATTAATAAGATCCCCCCTGAGCCTTTTCTTCTCTAGAATAACCAGTCCCAACTCTCTCAGCCTCTCCTTATATGACAGATGCTCCACTACCTTTATCATCTGGCTGAACTCTTTCCAGGAAGTCCATGTCTGTCTTGTGTTGGGACATCCAGAGCTGGAGACAGCACTCCAGCTGTGGCCTCACCAGTGCTGAGCAGAGATGAAGGGTCACCTCCCTTGACATGGCCTAAATATTATAACAATATAAATGGCTGGTTAAAGGTACATTGTGCAAGGGTTGATGACAGAAGCCCACACAGTTCTGATAAATGTCATATTCTTATAGCAGATGCCCTTCCTCTCAAACAACAGATCTATCCAGTTGTGCTGATGAAAAACGCAGTTTCTTCCTCCCTCCTTGGACTTCTGGCACATGTAGATTATCTGAGGTTTGGCTGAAGGTGACCCAAAGGGAAATAAGTGTAACTCTAACTTTTATAATCAAGATCGCAGCCCTCTTTCAGGAGACTCCCTGAGTAGCTTCCACCAGAGGACAGATAACTTCTGCCAAAGGATGCTGGATACAGCCACCCTGCAAAATTGACTGTCACAAAAAAAGCCTTTGGCATGCCCCAGGAACATTTGTACCCAGCTCTGAGGACTGCAGTGCAGAAAAGTCAGCTATGATCCCAAACACAGTGCCGCTGCCTTAGCACACCAAGGCAGCCATGAAGTCTGCCACAGGCATGCCACCATTCAATTCAGGAGGACTGAGCAGTGTTAGCTCAGTGATCTCCACCGAGGCGTGGAGATAAAATTCTTTGTCAGTAAAGCAACAATTCTCCTTAAGAGGCAGTTTTCTTATTAGAGGAATTTATTATCTTGTCTAGGGCAATTGTATTTAAACAGAATCAGACTTAAGGCGATGATTCTGTTAGTCCCATTAAAATATCTCTTACAAAGTCAATACTTCTTGGAAGTTTAAAACAAACATCCTCCCCCCCCAAAAAAAAAAAAAAAATCACCCCACCGACCAAACAATTGTATAATCTGAATGCACAGTCAAAATGGGACTTTGACTGATATCAGTGCATGCAGAGGCAATAAACTGACACCAAATCTTCACTTAAACAGACTGAGCCACCAATTATCACAGACAGCTCAAATACCAAGTTTAACATCAATCCGTGCCCACGCACTTTTAAAGGAGTTTAAAGCCAGGTATTTTCCTTATTTTTTAAATTTCAGAACAGAGATAAAATCAATTTGCAATGTTTGGCTCTAGAATTAAACTTATAATTTGAGCTCCTGTCTGCCCACCTGTATTTCCCCTCTTTTCCCTAGAAGCCAAAGTCTGGCTTCAACCAAACTGATTCTCAGACATATTTTTAAAATGCGAATGGCCTGAAACAAAAACAGATCCATGGCTAAACATTTCCTAAAGGTTGTTCTGAAAATGTCTGTAGGTATAGAATCCAAATCCAGTCTGAATGTTTTCAATGTTGGTGAAAGTTTGAGATCAGTGTTAGAGCTGAAGGGCGATTTGAAATGTAGTTTAGCCCATTGATGCATAGAACTAACTTGTGTGAGATTTTGGTCTGAACTAGTTTCCACTTTATAAATTCAACTTTTTCCAGCATCTAAGACTAAATTTGTGGTTTACTCCCAGCAGTACTGAGGTCAACTCACAGACTTGCACCAAAAGTATGGTTTATTGTGAGGACTTTTTCTTAAATCCATACCATATTGTTTTCAACTGAGTTTTGCTTTCAGATTTGGATTTGTTTGGAACCAAAACTAGAATGAGAAATTCAGTCAGAATACATTTGAGAAAATTGCTCCTAGTGTGAGGAGAGTAGCTCAAAAACAAAGGAAAAACTGTACAAGGGGGGGAAATGCTTTATAAACACCCTTTAAGTGTGAAGTTTATCCTGTAGGAAAAGAACAATGAACTGCAAATTTATTAAGTCATATGCAGAATGTGCTTCAAATTGTATTTGATAAATTATATTCTTATAATTATATTTATATAAATATAGAGATTAAGTTATATTATTACTATTTGCTATAATCTACAGAATTTTGTCACTAAGAAGGAAGCCCCAAAATCTAGAAAAATGGCATCATTAAATAATTAAATGCAATTTTGGTGTATTTCCAACTGAAAATCAGTTTGAGGAATACTGAAATTAAGTAGGGGGGCTCTTTTTTCCATGGAAGAATGAGCCCATGAGATGGTAGCACACTAATAAGACAAAGCGAAAGACGATCTTCTGTGGTTGACAGGGGACAGACAGCACCCGAACAGTTCGCAGCTGGCAGAATAAGCCCATATCCTTGCACCTGAGGCTTGTAACATTGATCCTCATACAGTGCTTTCTGCTGACTCCATTTTACACATGAAATCACCATGGCTGCTGCAGTAGACTAATTAAGTTGTGGGTTTATTTCCTGTCCTTTTCACTGGCTCTGTTTTTGGGTTTTTTTCCAGTATAGCTCTGCTAGCTTAATTTGAGCTGTTCCTGATGTGGGAACACAAGGAGGGTTTTTATTCTGATCTGTGGATATTGATATAGTCATTGAAAACTCTGTAGTAGGAACACATTAGTCCTACTAATAACTTATTCTGATTTAGTCACTGTGCTGTTACAATTATGATAATCAAGTTGACAATTTAAACTTGTGATTGACACTGTGGATCACTAATAATTAATGGTAAAGGTTATCATTAATAAACTTATTTTCTTCCAGTTGTCAAGGTCCCGTCAGTCATCAACTACTGTCGTGGTTTAACTCCAGCTGGCAACCAAGTACCACACAGCTGCTTGCTCACCTTACTCCCCCAGTGGGATGGGGGAGAGAATTGGAAGAGCAAAAGTAAGAAAACTCGTGGGTTGAGATAAGAACAGTTTAATAATTGAAATAAAATAATAATAAATTGTAATGAAAAGGAAAACAACAACAGAGAGAGAGGAACAAAACCCAGGAAAAACAAGTGGTGCAACCACTCACCACCCGCTGACCGATGCCCAGCCAGTCCCTGAAAGCAGTGATCACCACACCCCATCCAACTCCCCCCCAGTTTATATAGTGAGCATGATGTCATATGGTATGGAATAGCCCTTTGGCCAGTCTGAGTCAGCTGTCCTGGCTACGCTTCCTCCCAGCTCTTGTGCACCTCCTCACTTGCAGAGTATGGGAAGCTGAAAAGTCCTTGACTTAGTATAAACACTGCTTAGCAACAACTAAAACAATAGTGTGTTATCACATTATTCTCATGCTAAATCCGAAACACAGCACTATACTAGCTACTAGGAAGGAAATTAACTCTGTCCCAGCTGAAACCAGGACAACTACTAAGAATATTTTTGAAACAGTGAAACTTGGGCCAGATTTAGACCAATTCTCATGAGCTTTTTAATTTTAAGACTTTAACAAAGTTACAAAAACAAGAAAAGCAGACTCTCTAAAGGCAGGGTGCATACAGAACCTGTCAAAGTTGTCAGTAGTGGCTTTCCAGAACAAATCAGAAGAAACTGCATGTCCTTATCAACTCCCAGCATTTAGTTTTGCTATAAGACTTCCCAAACTTATATTTTCACCCCAAATAGCAGCTCATATGACTGTAGGCTTTATGAGACAACTATAATCCAGCCAGGGAATCAGACACAGCTGGATCACTCCTAGTTGTCCTAGCCAAAATGTTAATTTGTAAGTGTGGGCAATTCACTCAAAAGCCTGTGACTAAGGCTGGGAGGGTTTGGCCAATCTGTTTGTTTCAGAATTTTTAACCAGATTAGCAAGTATTCCCCAGTGAACCTATGGGCAGTGTGGTTCTCTAGTAAAAAACTTGGTGATGACATTGAGAAATACAAGATGAGAAGACAGACTGAAATTACCGTAGGTGAGATTGGACAGAAGCCAAAGTTACTGTAGGATATTGAATAAATGGCAGATCAGGAGCACAGTCATGCTTCACAAGGGCAGTTCCGCAACAATGTCACATACACAATCATCATCTCCAGGCAACGTGTTTCTGACTTCAAGGGTGATGACTGTAGTCGTCTCCTCTTCCCATATAGTGACTCCTACTTGACTTTTTGTTCCTGGATTGGTTTGGGTTTTTTTTCCAATGACTAAGCACCTAATTTGAATCAACTGTGGGAGAAGAGAGGATTGAAGGTAAAGTAGTGCTTTTTATTATTCAGGTTGTCGTTAATTGCTGTTTTCAGTTCACAACATTTAAATGAAATATTCACGCAATTGGGCCCGTTGTAATTCAGTCAGAAACCCATCCAACTACCCTGAGAAATCCCATCAGGGCTCCTTATGCAGCAAGAAAGAATTTTAATTAGAAATTTGAAATAAGCTTTCCTCCAGTTTTGCCAGGAACAAAATGGGCTGGTGCTTAGTGCCTCCATATGGGGAATTAAAGCCTTTGCAAAAGATCATCATTAAAGAAACATCTAGAATTTAAGATTGTGATAAATGAGTCTATATTTGCACTTTCTTGTAAGTCCCAGTGAGGTATCTGAATGTTTTGTAAATACGTTTCTAGGTGCAAAGTATTCTTCCTGAGACTTCCTGAGCAAAACCTGTTCTGATACTTGTGCACCACTTCTGTTGTGAGTATCTGTATTTTTAAAAGTTCTATCTTCTACTAAAAAATGATTAATTACTTAGTTGCACACAAAGCTATCTTTGAACAGGCAGCTAATAAAAAAATAAGAGGTAGAGAGCAGTTTGAATGGAAAATTACTATTTAGGCATTTTAAATGCATCACATGGTATTAGTCCTGAGAGGTATTTTGAACTGTTGGAAGAATTCCAGTAAGACACTTGCTCCAACCCCAGTGCAACAGGTACAGCAATAGGGTCAGTTCCCATCATTCAGAAATCATGATTCTTAAACGAGTCACTAATTTTGAGGTGTACGATTCAACTCTAATAAACTGGGGGAAGTTACTTGACTCTGCATTAAGTTGCTGTAGAGTAAGTCAATCAGGCTTTCTACTCTTCAATAACTTTGACAGCTGGAAACTTCCTGAACAAAGCCTGTTCTGATACTTGTGCAGCATTTGGCATCTATTGTAAATGTGAGTACAGCGCAAGGGTTAACCCCATTACAGTAGCATCTAGCACCCCACTCCTAAGCCAGAGTGACACAGTCACTAGGTGGTAGATAAGTAGCAAGGTGTGGGGTTTTGGGTTTTGGGGGGTTTTTTTGTTCTGTTTTGTGGGGGTTTTTTTCCCTTTTTGTTTGTTTGGTGTGTTTTTTTGGTCTTGCTTAACTGTTTAAACAGAGCTTGGAGGGAAATGAAATAGCCACTTCACCTTAGACTGCTTTTCCTTTTGCCTCCTGACCTTTATGTCCATGACTTGTTTTCCTTCTGCTAATCTCTTCCATAAAAACTCCTTTCAAACAATACAGAGCACCTTAAAATATAATGGCTTAAAGTTGACACTTGCAGACCATGGCCCAGCTCATTTTATGTTTTTCCTAGCTTTGCTACCTTGGAAACCTAGTGCTTTGTGTCTATACCATTTGCATTTAATTGGAGTGACAAGCACAGTACAATCCCATTTTGGAGACTTCCCCAGGCCATTTGCTCAAGGCTATTCAGCTTGTCAGTGAGATACAGGACTTGCACCTCACTGTTCTAATTTCCAAAGCAGACAATTGCTCCAGACCCTCCAGAAGGGCAGGTGGGAAAGAAAAATACAGAATTGTATTTCGGATCCTTAACTTATGTAAATTGGCAGTGGCTCCATTGACTAAACTTACACTACCAGCTGATGATCTATGCTATTTGTATACTGTCCTAATAAGAACTATCCTGATGTCCTAGCCTTACCCCTAAGACAAGCGTCTTTCTCCGTGCTCCAGAATTGTTAAGTGTATGAAACCAAGCTTCCACTTTGAACATTTTTCTTCTTCTGCTTAGGATCCCTAGAGCTCAACTAGGGATGAGATGATTCTGCAGGGTGAGATTATATGCAGGGTGGGTCTGAACATACAGCCAAAACAAAAAAAGGCAATTCTGTAATTTGGTTCAGCATAAGTAAGGGCTTGATCATAAGTTTTTCTGGTGCATTTTTGGTGTGGGTTTTTTTCCCCTTCTCCATGCATTGTAAGACTTGCTGACACACGTGCCTCAAACACACACTCACTTAATGAAAATCAGGAGCAAGGTTTTGTGTTAAAGCATGAGCTACAGTATTTAAGGCATTCGTCTTGTTTTCATGTTTAGAAAGAGGACTTTATAGTATAGCTAAATAATTAATAAAGCTGTGTGTTATGTAAAACATGGGTTTTCTGACTATAAGTATTCTCATTTCACAAGGATTATGCAGCTTGGTTTTGCATGGAAACAATATTAGCTATAAAACAGTTAATTTCTTGACACAGGAAGTTAATGTCTTTTCCTTCAGGGCCATCTCACTGATTTTACAACCAGTTTCACAGTTGATTCAAGTTCTTTGGAGCATGATATCTCAGATATTTCATGGAAATCACTGCAAAATGTTTAGCAAGTTGTGCTTGAAAATCAGCATGTTTAGTTCTCCCCATTTCAAAAGACTTAAGAACATATTTAAACTGTAGTTAAAGTATAACATTCTTTATAGCACTCTGAACTAGAGCAGGTGTCCCAGTTCAGTATGCAGAGCAGAAGATCAGGTTGTAATCACTATTATACTCCAAAGGTTGTTTTTAATTAACAAGAACAAAGTGATTTTAATGTAAAGGGGAAAGTTTATTTAAACAAAAGCTCTTAATCTAAAAAGAGTTCAGACATTATAAACCCAAGGGAGTCCTCCTTAAAAATTCTTAAGGAAATAATGAAAAGAACAAAAGGTTGAGGGTTTAAGGAAATCTACTGAAATTTAGCACTCAGTAGAAGAAAAGAAGTGACAGTCATAGAAGTGGAAGTTTTCTACCTGTTCTCCCTTGGCCAAGGACCTCTTTTGCTGTTTTGTCTACCAAGCATCTCTGTGTTTCCTGCAGGGGCTCTCTATATTGTGTAGAATGGGAATTTAATTATCACAGTCTGCCATGATAACAGTCAGTCCCTGTCAATTGTACTGGTGATTTAAGGAATAAAATAATCCTTACAAAGGATCTCTGACTGAGGGAATTAAGTACTCTGCTAAAACAATGACAACTCACATCTAACTAAAACTACAGTTTTAGTCTTTGTTCCTTAACATTTTTATCTACAGTACAAAATGGTAATACACACAATGCTATAGTTAAAAACACCGTAGCTTCCATGGGTATTGGATCAATTTGCTCTCCATCCTCAGACACCAATGGCTTTTCATTCCTACAAAACGGACAGATTCAATGTTTAGCCTATATATGAAGCTACAGGATATAACTACAAAAAAGGTAAACACTGTTGCCATTTTTATATCACTGCTTATCTTCAGATAATATGATGGGACAAATACTTTCTTTATATGCAGAGAAAATGCCATTTAAAGTCTCTATCAACATACTAATTCTGGACTGGACATTAGTTGCTGTAGCAAAAACACTTTTTAGGCTGAATATGAAATCTTTTCTCGTCTGCTTAAGAAACCTTAACCAGGGAGTAGGTTGTCAGTTCATGCTTTCCTCAATGTATGTAAAGTAATAATAGTGATATGCCTAGAGATTAACATACAGAGTTTTCTTTGACAGCTGGGAGCAGCTGCACTCTAAACAAAGAAGGCGCAGAAGCAAGGCTGTCTAGCTAGACCGATGCACATTGTGCGTTCCCTGGAGAAGCTAATCTCTTCTGCTACTTCCCGTTGCTCAGCTTACCCAGCATGTCTCAAGCCACGTCAAATTACCATTTCTACCTCTCATTCAGTCTAAAGAGGCACTATTGTATCAGACAAAACATGCATCCTATTTCTGTGTTGGTTGTGTATTACTTCTTCCCTTCCCCTTCCATCTGAGCTTTTACCAAATCTGTTCCTTCAGCTGTATCTCACTTGACTCACAGCTTTGCATGTGAATGCACATTTCCAGATCACTGAAGCGGCTTCCGGTGCTTCCTGGTGCTTTCTTACAACTTAAGATTTAAGTTTCTATTATTTTCTTGCTACTTTCTTTTTTCTATGCTTCCCACCCCCCCCACCCCCCCACCCCGTCACTGGTTTAGAGACACTGTAGGCATGAAAACTTGATCTTATCCATTTCTCTTGCAACTATGCTATTTCAGTGTGGCCTGTATAGATGTACACAAACAACAACATTTGTGAAACAGGAAACATGCTGAGTAGATCTCCAAGTCACTCTAAAGAAGAATACAAAGTATTTTTTCTTCTGGCTATACTCTAGTTGCTAAACCTATGCATCTTTGCAAAACAGTATACCTGTTGTTTCAGAGGTATTTGTTTGAGAACTAGCTGATGTAGAGGACAGTGCAAGATTAGGATAACTGGGTTTTGAGCTCTTGAACCACCAAAGCTATCTAGTCTAGTGCTTCTACACAAACCTGCAGTTATGTGAAATATACAGATAGGAGAGAACACCTCTTTGCATGTCAACTGCTTTCAATCATTCTGGCACTTGGCCTGGGTCACCTTTTATCATTGTGAATTCAGAGTGGGCAAATCTGAAATCCCTCACATTAAAGACAGGCATACAAAGCTCTGTCACTGTCATTGAAAAGGAATGGGTATTATTCTTCTCCTTTTGAATTCCAGAAGTACCTTCAATATCCTGTTTTAGCTGTAGTTGGGAGAAAAGTCAGTGAGAAGGATCAAAAAGAGACTGGAATTAAAATAATTTTATGATTTCAAAGAGCCACTGGCCCTGTAAAGATTCTGCTCTGAGTTACTACCACGAGGCAGATCCATAATGTATAATAAAAGCAGCAGATCTCCCACACTGAAATACCTCCTATCTTCTCCACATCCATTGTTTTCTGAAAAATTAAAAGGAAGTGAGCCTATGTATGATGAAACATTCAGGCTGTGAGCCTCCTTTCCCTAAAGCCAATCTAGCATCTCCCAAAAGATGGAAGAAACCTTCTGGCCTTTTCAAGGAATTAAGAGTTTCATTTAGCTCAGCACTATAACGTTTAACTGTAAGAGATCTCTGGATTGTCCTAGGTACTCCAAAGGGTTGGAAGCAAGGACCAAAGATTCATCATGAAGTGTATTAAGCTGCATCTTCCATATCTAGTTCATGATTTTAGAGACAGCTCTTTTGGATTTTTGTGAAGTCTTCATGGATTGTGATACTGAATAATGAATTACTTTAACAATGACACTTGATGCCATATGCACAAGGAGACTTCTTGATCTTGGACAAAACTAGCCTTAATTAAGACTCCTACATACAACGTCACCTTGTGCAACTTCAGCTTCTTAATCTAGATCTCTGGTCTATGGTATGTCCTGTAGCATCCCTTGAATTCATGAAGAGAGGCAGATACCTCCAGGGCTGAGACACTTGTTTCAGGAAGGTTATCGACTAATTCTGTACGGTCTCAGAATACTCTGTACTTGCACTAAGTGGTGTAGCTATGGACCATACTCCCAGAATGCTAGATGCTTACCTGTATTAAGTTGGTATCAAAGATGAACACTTTTAGATATTGAAATATACCACCCCCACCCCCAAAAAAAATCAATAAAAGGTAGATATTGTTATTGATTTCTAGCAAATTTTTAGTACAGTCTGATTAGTACACAGCATTTCTGGAGTGTTAGAATGTTTTGATCCAAGGAAAGTGAAGATCGTGCATGCCAGTTTCTTATGTATGACAGCTTTAGCCCAGCAGTTATTCACAGTTTTTTTTTCTTATTAAATCATAACAACTTCCTGCACTCCTTGGTAGGCATAATAGCAACATCTAAGTTTTCATTTTGCAGATTACTGTATTGATAAGTCATGTGGATTGCACTTCTGTTCTTTCAGTCCTACTTGGACGTCGTCTTTCCTTAAGATACTCTCTCAGAGACAGTAACTCTATCTTGCCAGGCATGGAAGAGTGTGAAATGTTCACTGACTTACGAAATTTTAGAAAATTCTGTAAACATGTGTACTTTTCATTTACCTTAATAGTTCAAGGAATATCCTGAAGTCATCTAGTTGATGAGAATGAAACCGATGACGGATACTTGATCTCCAGAGTTAGATGTTCTTCAAGCCACAGTTGATTTCAACAAGGATGGTACTAGCTGATGTCTTGAATAACCCCTTGAAAGGAAGGGAAATCAAGACAGACAGGGTAAGTAAGTAGACTGTTTCCTAGATGGATGCATATCCCCACCCAGGCCCAAAGTGGTTAAAATAGCATGAGACACAGAAGACACTAAAGACAAGAAAGCGGAGGCCCATGCTTGTTCTGACAGTCCCTAGATGGAACCAAACTAGTAAAACTTAGGAGGGGGATAGAGATATGAAGTATATATCTGCCTTCTAAACTTTGAAAAACAATCAGTTCTTACCTCAGTGCAAAGGGCTGCCCCTTCAGTTGTCATAAGGTTATTTTTTAAAACAAAATAGAGAGAATTAAGGCAAGGTAAGGAGGCCTGCATTTAGTGGGTGCCACAGGACTACATAGTATTTACAGGCTTGTGCTTTTCCCTACATACATGCATTCTCTGTGCCATTCCCCTTCGTAGCACCATGGGCTCTCTGCAGCTGTGGAGGAGCGAGTTCTAGAAAGCTTTTCACTGAGGGAAGATGGAGGTTGTTTTAAGTATAAGATTTGAGTTTGGTTGGGTTTATTCATTTTTGTCATGCAGACTACTCACTCCCTACTGATAGTTATACATAATAACGGAAGTTATAGTATAGGTTTTGTTCTTGAATACTCAATAGATTATACAGACACATTAATTTTGTGATTCAAACACCCAAGTAAAGATCTAGTCTTGGCCCTCTACTCTCCAGTGTCCTAAAGATTTTAATAATAAGTGACAAAAGACATGGCCAGCAGAAAAGGTTTATGGACTACAAGACAGTACAATGTCTAAAGCAAATATAGTGTATTAGGTTTGTTTCCCTAAATCCAGGCATCAATAGGACATGAAAAATTACAGTTTTTTCCTGCTAGCGTACTTTCTTCTCTGTCCTGTAAAACTGTAGGTGGGCCTGTTTGGCTATAGTTCGACGGGAATGAACGGTCTTTATTTTTTAAGTTTGTGGCTAATAGGTGTGTAAAAGAAGTAGGTCATCTCTAGGAATCCAGTTGTTCTAATTGCCAACAACATTATCTTATTAACTGATACTTTGATTTATTTAAACATTACTTCCAACTGGAATAGCCTGGAACTAAAGTCCATGGTTTTTTCTGTTTCCAGTTACTGACTGTTAGTGTTGGTGATTACCCAGTAAGGTAAGGGCATTCATGAGCAGATCCAGAAATCACTCTCTCTAGTATCAGTCAATAATACAGTGGCATGCAGGGAAAGCTGGGAAAAGGAGTGCTGAAACAGAAGTCTCTTCAAGGAAAAAAGACATAAAGGTATCGTGATATAGAAAAGATATAGAAACATGCATGATATAGAAACCTCACTTTGGATGAGAATAAACAAGTATTCTTAGGGTATGCTCAGAGGCTATTCCAATTCGTCTCTTCAGGCCCTGTCTCAATTGATTAGCTGTCCCTTGAAGCAAAGTAAACTTAGGTTTTGCTTCCATTAGCATGTGTCACTGAAATGAGCAAGTCTTGAACCAAAAAGCTGTCTTCAGCACAAATTTGAAGATAGTGTTTTAAGTCCTTACTGAGGTTTATGTATTAAAAACAAAATACCCACAACCTCAAGATTTAGGGAAACTCATTCCTTTTTCATCTGAAACTTGTTCAAACTACTTTTTTTCCAAAAACTTGATTGTAAAATAGATACAAGTAAATTTGCTAGGCATTCGACAGCACTATTTGGATCTTCCGCTGTATTAAGAAGATGCATCTGCTGCCATAGTTTCTTGTACTAGAAAAAGAAAGAGTCAATTACTGAAGGAAATTAGAAGCTGACATAAAGGTCAGAGAGCAGGTGAACAAGGGAAGGGAAGTTCTGAAATTACACAGCTATTGCAATTAAGGTCTGATAGTCCTTCTTCTACGGGTCATAGAATCTGTGGCAGTTTTGATAAATGTTTTAACTTTTATAACAGATCTATCAAGGATAGCAATGGCAGAGGAAAAAGTTCTCTTTACAAAATCACTAGCAAGAAAGAAGTCAAAAAGTTCCTTCAGCTTCCTTAACCTCATTGAATCTGGTTAATTCACCTGCCACTCTCAGCCTCAAAGTTCTTGTTCTAGAAGCACTTCTAATATTTGCCAAAATACTGGCTAAATCTATATATATACTGTCACATCTGACAGAAGATTTAAAGTTTCAGATTTCAGTAACTCTTGATTTATGATGCAAAATCATGAAAGAATACATCACATTAGATTTAATCTAGGACACATTTAATGAAAATTGAACCCTATTGAAATTCTAAGCATACTTCATATTCAAAATCCCCATATCTCCATAGTGTGCTGTGTAAAACCCTCTCCATGTTCAAAACAAAGAACTGTTTTTGCTCTGTTTGGAAGTGGGTAAAGTGACACCAAAAAAGAATACTGCTGTGATGGTAAACAAGGCAGTCAGACCAAAAGCCTTCTAAATGATAAAAAGGAGTTAAAAAGAATAGCAACCTTACACTATTAGGGTGATCTTAATAACCCTGTGTATGGTCTTAATTTGCATTCATATTACTACTGAAAGGAACTGGTTCATATAAGGAACTATGTTTTTCCATTATTACAAAGCTCCTGACTGAAACAGAACTCTGGAGTTCTTTCTGAATGACAAAAAGAAGTGAGGGGTGGAAAAAAAAAAGGATTACAGTTAAAGAAATCCTTCCTTTCCCTTGTAGCTGAACAGAATAATCTGTGCATTTTTGTAATAGCTGTACTCACTTTTGCAGGATTGGTGTGTGGAAGATCACCTCCTTAAAGCATTGGACAAAATTACAACATAGCAAAATCTAGGTCTGGATTATGCGCAAAACAGTTTCCCAATAAAAAGGTAAAAAAGGAAAGCTTGCCAAGCCCAGATAAAGCATGGAGTGTATTGTAAGATGAACAACTAAGGAAAAGATCCTGACTAAAGTAACAGAGAAGGCACACAGAGTGGTTGCAGTAGTAGATTTGCAATCTAGAGGGGAACTCTTTTTTTGTTAACCAACAGAAAGCAGAGTCAGAGGAAAAATGTTATAAAATGATACCTAAAAGTCTTTAGGAAACACAAAGGATGAAAGGTAATGGCTGCTTCGAATAAGTAGTTAAGATTCTTGAACATGGAAATAAAGAACAACCACTCACCCACCCCCCACCCCCCACCCCGAAAAAACTCACAGAACAGGAGAAATTGGCTCCATAAGAGCACAGACTTGGAGAAGGAACACAACTGAAAAGCTTTGCTGTCTCCAAGCAAAACTGTCTTAGGCAAATAAGAATCTGGGACGAGAGCAGAGTCAATCACCTGACTATACCAGTCAAGTCCATTTTCTATACATCTCCTGTAGCTGACACCAGATCAGAATTCAAGAAGCATGACTTAATAAATAATGTATGGCTTTAGGAATATCACCACCATTCTTAATCTACATTTTTCATACAGTTCTCCACTAATGCATTTAAACATGTACTATAAGAAGAAATAGGGAAGAATTAATCCTATGGCTTTATAAGGCTATCATCCCAAGTGATTATTGGTAAAAGTAAATTGGGCGTAATTTTTTTTTTTTAAATTAAGCATTTGGGTTGGTTATTATTTCCTTCCCCTTTTTAGCATGCCTTCACATTTTATGACACAAGGCATAAGCACAACCCTTAATTTGTACTCATCTATCTGATCTATCTATCCTTTTTCTTACATCTGTATCTATCATACTCAGATGTATACAGTGATGCATAAGAAAAATCTTTCCTTTGAACTTGTGAGCCGTCTTAAGACCCACAATTAATAAATAACAGAACCATCTCTCTTAAAATTTAGTCATTTTTAATTATTATTTAGTCATTATTACTCAGAATCATAGAACAGAATCATAGAATCATTTAAGTTGGAGAAGACTTTTAAGATCAAGTCCAACCGTTAACCTAGCACTTCCAAGTCCACCACTAAACCATGTCCCTAAGCACCACATCTACACGTCTTATAGAATCATAGAATCGTTTAGGTTGGAAAAGACCTTTAAGATCATCAAGTCCAACAGAAAGTAAAACTTTTACTTTTTTAAAGTAAAAGCACACTGCATGTTTTACTGCTAAAAAAAAAAAAACCGAACCACAACACATTTATCTGAAGATGATGCGTCTATGTACAGCAAGACCTCTCAAACAAGATTTGTCCGTATTGTGTTGTAACCACTGCCCGTGCCTTCATGGCTATATTCTGTGACTAAATGGAACTGGAATAAGATCACTGCCTTACCAGTTCGATACTGTATGCACCTTCCCTTTTTTTCACGTTCTGATAACCTCTCCACTGACACTGTCTTTTTGACTGGGCCCCTTCTCTGTACCTATGCTGAGGTTCTCACAGGGGAACACCATGCAACATTTCACACAGAACTTACGGACTCCTCACCATCCACCAGAACAATCTTAGACACATTGACTTTTTCAAAGAGCCTTGAGACTGATCATTTAAATTCTATAATCTGTTTCAAATCTGTATGATCCTCCGTGGAAGAGTGATTGAGAGTTTTTTGTATGCTTGCTTATAAAGATCGCTCTCCTCTGAAGTAGAGCCTCCGAGCTGATTAAGCCCAAGTGCCCTAATCTCTTGAAGCAAAGCCTGAGAACTGCGTTTTCCTCATACCTTCCACAGTGTTCTGGGTGAACACTAGAAGTCACCAGAAGGCAAAGAGAGTGCTCATCTTCAAGAGCGGTTGCCATCTTAAATGCCAATGCACGGAAGAGCTAAAAAGCACTTTACAGCTCATTCAGAAGTTCAGCTGTCAAGTCTGTGGAGACTCTTCCTGCTTATTCTAACTTCTCGGTGTTTTTCTTCATTGACAGGTAGCACACAGAGTATCTAAAAGCCTCCTCTCTTTCTCACCATCAGCCTAGCATGTCTCTCCCTAGAGCCCTTTCACCTCAGGAAGATGGCAACAGCTTGCTAAAGCCCTCAGACCACATCAGGGAGGGGGAGACTAAATATACCCAGTGCATGATAAAGCCAGGGGCAGGAGGAGAGCACCTTCTGTCAGTGGAGCCTGCAGAGTGGCCCAATAAGAGTTCAAATAGGGGGGTAACACAAGAAACAAACCTTCTCATTTCACTGAGACTTATGGAGATATTAGCAGCTGTAAATGCCTCAGAGCAGGAGGCACAGCAGAGGTGGTATTTGCTGTAAAAGTTAAATTGAGCTCTAGGGGACAGATGAGAATTAGTCCAAAAGGCATTCTAGACCCAAAACTTTAGCTAAAAACAAAAAATCAGGGCAGAATAATTCTTCACAGGACTGCCCCCCCGACACACACACATACATGCACACCTGCAGAGAGATCTGAATTATGCAATGAAAAATTAGAGGGGAGTTTCAGAACCAGATTAGCAGGGTTATATCCCACACTCCTGCTGCAGACAGATGGATATACTCATTGTAATGGGAATGTGGAGGCATCAGAGAAAGTGCTACACAGGCACAGCTGAAATTACATCAGTTAAATAGGTCAGAATTCCAATGTGGGTCATTCAGAATTTTTCCTTCTGTGTTGGAATAAAACAGCTTAATTCCTGCACAAAGTCCTAATCCTTCATTTTACAACTCATCTTGGCCACAGCACCTCAGCCACCAAACTTGTCAACAAAAAATTAAACATAGCATCAATTCTATACCAGAAGATTACAGTGATTCACTAGGTACCAAGTATTTTCTGCAGTTCCCTGGCATTTACCTCAAACTTGTTCAACCTGTGATTAAATACATAGATCCTCATTTTAGATAGATCCTTCTCCAAGACTTAACTCTGAAAGTAAGTTCTGAAGTAACATGCAGTAAGAAGAAATAAGCATTTAAATAAAAAGCACCTTGCCTGTTAATGGGTTAGTATTCAGAGCCATACACAGAGTGTACATATTCCTGAGTAGTGGACTTTTCCTGCCCCCCCTCCGCCCCCCCCCCCCCTCTCCTTCTCTTTCTTTAACTTTGGGGTGTGACACTCTTGTTTCAAACCTTAAAGCACTGATCCTGTGCAATTAGAAATGGTTAAACAGTGTCAATTCCTTTGCTGGCCCAGGATCAGAGAGTCACTTCTCCTCCCAGTTGACTACAGACTAGCACATTTTGTCAGCTCTGTAATTTCAATTAAGATTTCTAGATATTAGTGACAATAGGAATAGGATGGGGGGAAAAAAAGTACTCAAACTACTGTGGGAGCCTCTTAACCAAGCTCTAAATATACTCAGGCTCACATAAAAGCCTTTAATTTACTAAGTAAATGAATCCTCATATATGGTTCTAAATTCTCATCCAACAAAGGCTGCTCTAGGGTCCAGAGTGGCAGCACTGGAAATGCTGCATTCTCTCTATGTTCTGCAGAGGTGGAAAGCCTGCTGAGGTCTGTCCAAAGCACTTAGCCTTACCGGGAATCAAGCTTCTTTGTTCTGCAGTATTGGCTGTCCTCCAATCTCAGATGGGAGTGGTATATATTTTTCTCAAAAACTTGAAATTTTAATCAATAGAAAACATAGGCTTGATCATGACTACAGTGCAGCAGCAATGAAATTTTCCATGAGTAATACAAGAGAAGACTTCTGTTTCTATGTTGAATGAACAAACTCAGAAAAGAAAAAGCAGTGTGAAGCAACAATATTTTGTTCTCTGGTTAAAAGTAAGATCATTGTGCATCCAAGTGTTCATAACGGGGGAAAGTAGCAGAACAGACAGGTGCAGATGAGCCAACTGTAGTATTTGATTAGTACTGCAATTCCAAATGAAGGAAACAATAAAAAGGATTAAATTAGTCTCAGTGGATCAGGAGCCAGCAAAAATAAAGTACAACCACAGTTTTATGAATACTGGCAGGAACCCATAATTTGTACATTTCTAACTATTCATGCATGTGACAAATCTGTGATGAGGCCTACCCCCACTAAATGTTATGAAGCTCATTATGCATTAAAAAAAAAAAAACCACAAACAAAACAAAAAAAAACCCATGTCCAACTGAACAGAAGGAACATAAGGAGACCGATATGTTCTTGGGAATAACATCTAGCATGTCATGAAAAGCATCTAAGCAGACCAAGACATTGTGGTCAATGACTAAGCTTTACATAAAGAAAAGGGAGGAAAAATCATATGGATGAGAGTGCAAGAAATGTGAGCACTACAGCAACCATGTTTCTCAGTAGAAGAGGAATAAAACAGGAAGGATGTTACAGGTCTAACTGCGCCTTGCCCCTTTCAGTCTGTCTCAAGCACGCCTGTTGGGTAACAGCCACAGCTTCTGTACCTCCTTTGCCTGGAAACGACATGGTCCTGCTGCATTTGTCAACCATGTTAAGACCTGGCCAGCAAGATAATACAGACAACGATTTTTAGACATCTTTCTATGGGGACCCATAATGTTAACTAGGCAAAAATTCTGCTTTCATTCAAAGACAGAGTTTATTCAATGATCAAAAGGATCCTTAAATTCTGGAAACTAGCTTAACACAAAGGACCTTTATACAAAATTTCTTACAAAAGCTCAGTCTCTAATGATAATTTGGGTAAGATCAGCTGACTCCCATCTTTGGGTTGAGTCAGACAGACACTTGCTTAAATTTGCTCACAAACTGTTCGCTCACATTCTTGCTTCAGTCAGTATTTTCAGTCACTAGGATCCCTCCAACCTGGGATTTGGTGTAGAAATGATGCAGAGTCAGGAAAGGCTGTTCCTAATCAATAATTCTCCTGTTGTTTTCTGGAGTCTTGCTATGCATTTCCTTGTGATTTTCTACCTTAACTCCTGTCAGTCAAGCAGATAACCCAAAGAGACACACAAACATGGTTCTTTTTAAGAGCATATAACTTACTTTCCCTGTAGCGGTCAAAAAGTACAGACAGTAACATACAAAACCTGCAGGCAGTAGGGCAGAGCATAGGTTTCTGCA
Source organism: Aptenodytes forsteri (assembly GCF_000699145.1). Classification (NCBI taxonomy): domain Eukaryota; kingdom Metazoa; phylum Chordata; class Aves; order Sphenisciformes; family Spheniscidae; genus Aptenodytes; species Aptenodytes forsteri. The sequence continues at coordinate 3,047,399 of NW_008795128.1, forward strand.
TACTCTGAAGAAAATGTTCATTTAAACTAGCAACTGTTAAGCATATCAAGATACTCTTTCCAACAATGTTGTTAAAACAGATCCACCTAGTTGCATTTGGTTGGGGAGCAAGATGTTACTTTGTCAAGCTTAACAAAACTCAGCATTTTCTCAGTTGGGGCTCTTAGAAGGAAGCACTAAATGGATTTTGGCATGTAGAGTTTTATCAACAGTGGTTCTTCTTTGCAATCCCATTTAGCAGACATCAGTTGTTATGAATGTCACTGGGATTATACTGACTTCCAGAGGTGTTTCAATACAAACTGTATCAGGTACCTGAATGATTGTTTGTAGCAGAGTGATTGCAGGAAAACTTCCGTTACTGGAGGAACCACACACACACACACAAAAAGTTATTCACAACAAAAAATGTGGAAAGAAATATCAAAATCTAGAAATGTTTCCAAACAAATAAATACCAGAGAAAATACCATTCACTGCAACATTTGCTGGCATCCAAAAACCTGCAAGTTATATGGGCAAAACCAAAGTCACCCCTACTCCCTTAGCAAGTCGTGGTCAGCTGTTAGCCCTCTGGAGATACTGCATCTGTAAACAGGTACAGTGTTCAAGGTTCAAAGAAAGAGCAAATAACTTGTGCAAATTTTGCAATCCTTGGTGAAAAAAATTAGCTTTTGAGACAACTGGCAAATTATAGCATTACAGCAGGAGTGGGCAAGACTACAAAAAGGCTTTTGAAGAAATAAAGGAACAGCACAAATACTTCAGTACTGACATCTGAAATGGTATAACGCAGAGAAAAGGCTAGTCTCTAAACAGGATGCATCATAGACAGGAGTGGAATAGTGCACTCGGAGTGGCTGCTAGCATCTACTATCTATATCGCACTAGATACAGAATTAAAATTATTAATCAGAGTGAAAAATCTGTGCAAACTGAAAAAGACCTTGCAGCAGTACCATTTATGATAAACTTTTAATCAGAAACTTATGGCTGAATTAAATAAAAAACAAACAAAAAAAAAGGCAAACCATTGAGAATAAGATTAACTCCCCCCTCTCTTTAGAAGCTCCAAAGAACATGAAATGGATGCTATTATATAGAGAGTAATATGAAGCAGGGAACAATACTGATCAAGCAAAATGTTATCGATTAGCTATTATTTGTTGTACCTGATTCAAGCTTTTGGTTTATCTAGCTCAGTATTCTATAGCTGACAGACAGCAACACCAAACACTTAAGAAGGAAGATTAAAAAAAAAAAAGTCTTAGTAACCAGATAGAAGATTATCTGTCCCTGATGCAAGTCTCAGCCTACTCCCTAATATTTAAGAACAGGTTTAGACCAGCTACTGGCTACAGGGTCTCACTGGTTGACAGTTAGCAATGAGAGCAGCAGAAACCTAAGCATGAATCAAAGCCTTCTGCCTTCCCTCTACTTCTCTTCTCCCAAATACACTTTTTTCATTTTAATTACAACACATTATAGATACAGCAATAAAATGCCCAGCTCAATAGGCTATACAGTTGGTTTTTTTCCCTGAACTAGTATTTTTAATTTAGGCTCCTATAAGAAATACTAATAGTAGGTCACAGATCAGAGTATCATCAAACAAACACAAAGCTCTAAAGAAAATAATTTATAGCACATCTATTATTGCAGTTGCCTAAGCTCCAGTTCTGCAAGAAACTGAAAATGTCATTGGCATCTTCCACATGAATCGCATAAGGGCCATACCTGCAAACATCCATTTTAACCACAATCTACGTACAACAAACTGTAGTTTCTCTCTTCTTAACCATAAAAATGCCCCGAGTAGCATCATAGCCTAGACATCATTCTGGCTACATCATTAACTCTTACAAGCACATTATAATAGAATATTTAAATACAATTCACACCACACAAAGATAGGCAGCAGAAGATCAGTTAAGGTAATTTATGGAATCTAATCCATCTTTTGCCAGTCTGACAGTCTGTCCAATAATCTATCCAGTCTCGCTTGATTCAATTTTAACTGAAATTAGATCTACAAAACCAAATATTCACCTTTTGTAAGACTATTTTTAGATTTTAACTGAACAGATAATGAAAGTCTTAAATGAAACTTAAAATTTTCCAATTTTCTCATGCATCCATGGTAAACCATTCTTAATTGGGGGGGTGGGGGTGTTAGGGGTTTGTTTGTTTGTGGGTTTGGGGGTTTTTTTAGGATTAAAGTGGCTGTGAAAATGTAAGACAAATACAACCATATAATTTAGACTTCAATTTTGAGGATAAACTTCTACTGAAACATCCTTGCTATCTGTCCTTTCTTATTGTTCCCTATCAAACTGACAGCAGCCTAACTTTTGTAAATAGGTAGAAGTGATGGATTCTCCTTCCTGTGAACTGTTGGCCAATTTTGCTGTAATACAAAATATGAAGTTTTCTTGCTTTCTGTTGTGGTTTAACCCAACAGGCAGCTAAACACCACACAGCCGTTCACTCACTTCCCCTCTGCAGTGGGATGGGGGAGAGAATAGGGGGGGAAAAAAAGTAAAACC
>NW_008795128.1:3050138-3065749 GCF_000699145.1 Aptenodytes forsteri
CCCCCCTCCCAGCTTCTTGCTGGCAGGGCATGAGAAACTGAAAAGTCCTTGACTAGTGTAAGCACTACTTAGCCACAACTAAAACATCAGTGTGTTATCATCAACATTATTCTCCCCCTAAATCCAGAACACAGCACTGTACCAGCTACTAGGAAGAAAATTAACTCTATCCCAGCTGAAACCAGGACACGTGCCTTGATGGCTTAAAAGACAAACTGCAATTCACCAAGGAGTTGAAACAATATTAGTTGATCAACAGACTTCTATCTGATGTTGCGAAATTGCAAAACCTCTTTTAGGCTTAAATCAGCAAAGTGGGGAAAGAAGAATAAAAGAGCATGAAGACAGAGACAGTAGTTGCCAAAAGGAGAGCAATTAAAATAGACCTGAGACTGCTTGAAGCAAGCATGAATACATTGGCCAGAACAGGTCCATTAGGGCAGATTCATTCTAGTAAGCGTTAACAAATGAGGGGACAGAGGAGAGAGGGAGCCTGGGAGGAAAGCTCAGCACTGACATGAAAAATCTGCTATGGGAATTGAAGGGTTAGGTGTAGAGTGAAACTCTGATTTATGAGGATGAAGACAGTTGTGGGTAAGCTCCAGCATCCAGTCTAACTATAATCAGGTCCTTAGTCCCAAGGAAGCACAGTACATCCTAGGACCATTTAGTAACTGGCACTCACCTGACTCATAACAAAGAAGAGAAAGACAAAATTATTTAATAAAACATGTGCCATCCACCTCCCAGTTATTTTAGGCGATAGATTCCTCTATAGAGTGGGCAGACAGGCTCTGTCCTGTTACACTGACCATCCACCACCTCTAAATATTCATGTAGTTTTGTACATAGCACCAATTCACCCTGGCAAGCCATGTCAGGATATCCAAATGTGTCACTTAGCTGTATAAGACTCTTGCCTCAAAAGGGAGGGAGGATTAAAATGAAATAGTGAATGAATGAATGAATGAATGAATGAATAAATAAATGAAGTTCATGGGAGGTTAAAGGTTCCACAGGATTTCTGAAAAGTAGCTTTGCTGAAAAATTTCTCTTCCCTGTCTGCATATTGCCCGTATGCTGCTCTCAAAACAGATTTTAATGGCAGTGTACAGGGACGTGTATATTGGGTGTATGCAGGCAGCATATACCAAGACAGTGCCTATTTCAGGCCTTAGATACTAGAGATGCTATAGGAAGGTAAAAATACAAATTCCAGAAGTTTTAGTTCAAATACTGCCTGTGCCACAGACAATGGACTACAACAGATGTGTCTCGTACTGTTTATGCCTCGGTTTCCCCATCAAGAAATTAAAATCAAAAACCAATAACCTCTTATCAACCTTTCAAAATAGGAAATAAATCCGCTAATATTTCCAAGGTGAACAGATTCTATGAGGACACAGGCTTAGCTTCAGATGCATTTTCCTTACGAAGTGACTATTAGGCTTATTGATTTTAGTGCAGTGATTTTAGTGATTTTAGGCTTATTGATTTTAGGCTACCACTGGCTTTTTATTGTGATACCAATTCAGAGCCAATGCGGCTAAGGGAAGTAAACTAAAGTGAGTTCTTTTTGACCCTGAATCAATGTAGCTGTTTGCTTTCAGGCAATGGAGTGACACTGGTGTACCACTCGTGTTGCTTTCACTAGCAAAAAAGTGTCTTTTCAGAAGTCTTATTTAGTCCCTTCTAAATCTCTAGTGCATTGATGGCAATATATATTTTACACAGAACTATTGAAATTTAACACTGGACAACCTGTGGATTTTTCTCAGCTAGCTAAATACACAGGAATTGCTAATCACTTTGTCTACTTTAAGATTTTAATATAAACAAATGTTAGGTGAAACTAGGAAAAAAATGCATCTATTCAACAAATGTAGATATAGCTTTAGAGGGTCTAAATCTAGGCAGTATGTCTTTGTAACAGGTGAAAGCCAGAGAAAAAAGTTCAGCTGAACATTCAAAGAAACAGCAGGACAAGGAACCTTCTTTTACTTCTAAACTGAGCACATTTTTTTGAGAAATAACAGACATGGAAACTTTAAAGCCCTTCTAGTTTCTTTTCAGAGCACAGCCAAACTTTGAAGTCTCATCCAGAGAACCTATACACAAAAAACACGGCGCAGCCTGGGGTGGCAAACCACCCTGCTTTGCCACTGTGCGATTCCTCTACGGCTGTCACAGCAGGCCTCTTGCTGGCACAGTTCTGCTTTTGCTGAGGGGTGTTTAACGCAGCCCCACAACAGCAACAGCTGCTGCCACCTTCATTTGCAGCCCCGTCCTGAGCACAAGCAAGAGAAGAAAGCCTGATTCTCTGGGACCCTCCTGTGGAACTTCATCTTGGTCCTGCCGCTTCATCGCACAATCCCTCCTTGCAGGAGGGAGGAAACAGCGGGGGAGAAAAAGGTGTGTAGAAAAAGGTGGAGAAAAGAAAAGAGAACCCCCCCAAAACCTCACACACCTTCCCTAAACCCTGCTGACTCCTCCTCATCACCTTCCGTACTAGCTATTATTAAACATTTTGACTTATCAATACCTTTGCTAATCCCTGACATCCTGCTGTAATCTCCTAGCTCTGTCCCTTGTACAGAGCTCCTGTGGTTGTCCAGCTCTCCTTCCCTTGCCCAGGCCCTGCATCCACCTCGAACGCCGCTGAGCCCTCCCTGCCTCTTCTCTACCCAGTCTCAGCAACCCACTCCCCAGCTACCCTTGGGACAGCAAACCTGAGTGTTGCTGACCCTACTCAAAAGCTTTGTGCTGACTCTGGCCTCATCTTCTCTAGATTTCTTCTTTAAAAATTAAATAACTATATGTATTTCTTTAGCTTTAAGTGTCTTTAGGTCGAAGAACAGCTTCAGAAGGTAATGCATTTTTAATGAAGTGTAGAAAATTGACAAACCATTTTTAGATACAGCTGCAACAAATATTTTTATCTTTTTAAGGTTTGGGGTTTTTTTTGCTGCACAGTAACTTTAACACAGTTGCTTTTACAGCTATATACGCATTGATACACTAAATAGAAAGAATTAATCTCTGGAAGAAAAGAATATGAAAAATGAGATTTATTAAATTAGTCCAGGTTTACAAATCTTTCTCTCCCCACTATTTATATAAAAGGAAAAGAAGATAAAGATACAGAGAAACCTGCATTTTGAACATGGAACAGCAAAAGCAGTCCCTAGACTGTAGTTGTCCTGGGGCGAGTACTTTCCATTTTTGCGGATTAGTGTAACCTCACGGGCGTCAGTAGAAACAACATCTGCTTGCATCAACTGAAGATCTAGTCCCTGACTTCTGTGCTAAGCCAGATTCCCTTCACAATTGTACCAGTATAACTCTGTTAACTTCATTGGAAGCACATTTGTTCAACTGAGCATACTAATGGTCCTAATGTATTTATTTTTCCACCATTTTTTCCACCTTTGACTGTGTTGAAACAACCATGTTCAAATATAAAGATGCATCTTATTTAAAATACAGAAAGAAACAATACATAAGAGAAGCACAGGTTACTAGGTTGCTTGTCTGTCCCCCTGGGCCAAGCAGAGTGCACTCCCATATACTTTGATCACAGATACACAAAGGCAGCTAATGTGGAGTTGATGCTTGAACCTAAAAGCTGATAATAAATAAATCTGCCGCACAATACAGCTCCACAGTTATCCTCCTGCTGCATGAGAGCTCAGCCTAGCTACGAGCCAGTGCAGGACTTTGATGGAGACAGGGTATCGGGACTGTTGATCTATTATACTAATTTCTTGCTTTCCTTATGGACAAAATCAGGCTTGGCAATTCACTCGTGTAGAAGACCGATTTGGTATTCATTATAAACCAAATGTTTACAAAGAGCAAAACATTTCCTTTTAACTTATCCCACCTTCTCCCAATGGGGCCCATCCGCTAATATCTTGGCTGTGCAGAGCGCATGCACTAACCGTGAGTGGTTATGTTCTCGCTGATTAACCAGATTTGCAATAGAGGAGTCGTCAAGATGAATGGCTGCTTTCCTGCCACCGTCATTCAATCATCTGGAAATCCAATTTGTATCTTATTTGGCAGGCAAGCAGCCATCTGCTCCAAGGATATGCTCCAAGGGCAGCTGCCAAATACTGAGCAGGCTTTCTGCCATAGGGAAAACTAATTGACTTTATTGGACTAATACAGGTTGATAGTTAATGATATAGGACGTTTCTCCACAAAAGAAATAAAAAGTATGGTTTTTTTAAATATAGTTAAGAATTACATTAACTTGTGTAAGAGCAAAGCCTTTCAAATGACCCACATCCACCCACATAGGATTGTGACTCAGAGTTGCATGGGTCAGAGCAGCAAACGAGAAGGTTGTCAGCCCCATAGGACTATTTCTGCCCTATAAAAGGTGTGTGCAGATGCACCCTGCCTAATCTGTAGCCGTGATGCCAATGGAAATGGATTAGCTGCACACAGAACATAGGCAGCCTGTAAACATTACATCCCATGAGATCATTATGTGGTCTACATCTTATATCACCTTCTTTCGGGATTTCCAGCCTCAACGCGATCAGAGAGGGAAATGTTCTTGGTATTGCACTGCCATTTTTTAAGATTTTTAAAGTATTTCCATTCTGTACCAGAACGATACTAGACTTGGGGGTGGGAGGGGGAGGCTCTCCAAAATAGTCATCACATTAAGTTTGTCATATGCAACAAGCATGCAAAACTCAAGCAATTATTGTAGTCAATTCTCTCAAACCCTCCCTACAATTCACCCTGGTTTTGAGAATGTTCTTGGTAGGTTTGATCAGAACTGATACATTCCCAGAAATTTCTAGTTGTGATAAATGGAGTATTTTTCCAAGGGAACTGCAGGGGCTAGGAGGAGGCAGGGGAGGTCACAGGGGAAATAGCCAGTTTTAATAACAACACAAACAATCACCAATCTAAAAATTCTGTTTATGTTTAGGGGAGGATACCCAAAAGGTCACTTGCCCCTGCTTTTTCGGCAAATACTGCTTCGCTGCCCACATCATCAGCCTTCCCCTCATTGCTTTTTCCAAACACAGTGACCACTCGGGAGCTGTGTGCGATATCTAACCAATCTAACAAGCAGGATAACTGAAAAGCATTTCTCCACATTTGTTCAGTGTTGTGACTGATGCAACTTGGAATAAGTAGGGACCAGATTACAGACTAAACTGTTCACAAAACATCCTGCTCTCTCTGAACATTCCTCTCAAATTAATACTGCCAAAAAAATGGGTGGGCAGTTCTAGGACCTGCCATCTTTTACTTGTCCATGGCAAGAGATACAACATGGTTATTTGTGGTACACTTGCAAAATATATGGGCAACTTGTAGGCAGAGAGAGACACACAAAGGTAAAAAGGATACTGTTCATTTCACATGTCCATTGAGCTTTAGCCTCGCCTTTAAAAGAGCCCAGTGATGTCACTAATGACAAATGTAATCCTAGCCATTTCTGTCCAGAAAGAACAAAAGAGAGTATCATGTTCTTTCCTACACGAGCCCTAAAAGCTATACAGGCAGGTTTTCTGCATTGCTGGCCTGGAGTAGGTCTGAAGCAGAGCTTACAAATAAAGGATTCTCTCTCTCTCTCTTTCCCCTAATTCCCTCAATGATTCAGAAGCACCACATGATAGAAGGGCTACTAAACATTGGACCTTAAACTACAAGTTTTAGAAGTCTGAGTACATGCTCTGTTGGCATGATTCCATGCTAGCACAAACACTCCATGCTCCTCTACTGCCTTTGGTTCTTCACTGACAAAGGAGAACAACAAAAAGATATTTGGCAATATGTCTCCACATGATATTTTCCTTTACTGAAATAATAAAAGGTGTGGGAAGGATGGGGAAAGGGTAGTGGGGACAAGAAGAGAAAATCCTCAAGTGTTTAAAATCCCCACAAAGTTATTTGCCAGGAGTAGGTTTGGGTAAATGGGCAGAGGGGAAGAATGAGGAGGATTGGTGAGAGTTAAGTCAATGTGCTGTGCCATTCTGAGCATGCAAATAAAAGTCACTGCCAAAAAAAGGGAAATAATACCACACCACTGCCCACAACAGTGATATCTTGCGGCAAAAAGAAATAGGTATCATTTCCTACTTCTCAACAGGCAACAGCAGCCACTCTTATTGAAGGAAAGCCCAACAGTGTTTAACCAGTCTCCTCCTGCAGCATGGCTGGCAGCTAGAGTGCTATCGGGGCAGAAAGCTGGCAAGAACAGGGCAAAAGGGTCTGGGTACATTCGCTGTGAGTCTTGGTCCGATTCCTTCACATCAGTAAGCTCTGAGCTATCAGACATGCTTTTGTAGCAGAATTCATCAGTCAAAGGAGGGAATTAGACCTGGAGTCACCTAGTCTATTAAATCCTTCTGTCCTGCAACCACACTCAAGATAACATCCTGGTCCATACAGCACCTGATAGCAATAACATGTCCAGCTCTTCAGGGGGTGGAGACCTACATAGTGTAAAGGACTCCTTAGCCTTACTCCTTCTTGTAATCCCCTTTCCTATCCTTTATTTTAACATGCCTATATAGTGTCCCAACTCCTTTAATTGACCAGTATTCCTATATCTGGACATGAGGTATTGTGGTGGGTTAACCCCAGTAGGCAGCTAAGCCCCACACAGCTGCTCAACTCACTCCCCCCAAGAGGGATGGGGGAGAGAATCAGAAGGGCAAAAGCGAGAAGACTTATGGGCTGAGATAAAGACAGTTTAATAGGTGAAGCAAAGATGCACACACAAGCAAAGCAAAAAAAGGAATTTATTCACTATTTCGCATTGGCAGGCAGATAGCTAGGCACCTTCCTGCAAAGCAGGGCCTCAGCACATGTAACAACAACTTCGGGAAAAAATGACATAACGCCGAACATCCCCCCTTCCTCCTCCTTTCCCCCAGCTTTTATTGCTAAGCACGATGTCATATGGTCTGGAATATCCCCCTGGCCAGCTCGAGTCAGCTGTTGCGGCTGTGTCCCCTCCCAACTTCTTGTGCACCCACAGCCTACTCACTGACAGGGCAGCATGAGAAACAGAGAAGAGCTTGACGCTGTGTAAGTACTATTCACCAATAGCTGAACGCGTATCCTGCTCATGCCCATATCAAGCACACAAGGATGTATGGAAGGGTTCACTTTGCTGTTATGCATGCAAGTGGTCATCATTGTCACTTACAGTTTATTTGAATATCAGCCTTTTGCAGAAGGAGAATTTCTGCACAGAGGAGATCAAGGTAGCATAGGAAGGTCACACGTAGTCTAGCAATTGCACAAAATAGCTGATATTAATGGGAACCATGAAACCAGTAAAGATGGAAAGGTTATAAAGAACTAAGAAACCTTAAGGATGTCAGAAGGTTGTTTATAGCAATAACTCCTGGAAATGTGCATTGAAGAGGATGGGTTCTCCTCTTGTGCTGAAGATTTTTCTCAATGGCAATGACACCAGAACCTCATGGAGGACAGTTTTGTTTCAACAACAATGCACTGGCAGGTAAGGGCATGCACTCCAGCAAACACAGAACAGAAGAGCTAGGAAAAGAACAGCCCAGAAGATGTGAAAGAAGGAATAAAACAATAACTCCAAAGCTAATAAGAAAGCAGGGAAAGGTATTCTGTAGGTGACTGCTTTTTCCCCACACCTAGCAGAAAACTTATATCCACATCTAATAGCATTTTTTCTACTGTTTTTTTTCCATTACAATGATCTTTTCCCTGTATATATTTATTATTGGTAGGTTAATTTCATCTCAAGGTCCTTTAGTGGAGGAAGACATTGCAACTACACCATGCAGCAATTATTTTCTTAATTAACTTCCCAATGTTGCAAACCACATGGCAAAAAATCATGAGCCAGATTCCCCAAAATGATCACTTACACTAAGTTAGGGTTCTTATTTGTAGCCTGTGTTTCGCTTTTTTAGGAGGTCACATTGTCAACTGTTATGTCAAAAAGTTTATATTAAATAAAATTTTTTAAAAAAGCATACAAGATTATTAAACATTTATGCGACTCAAACCAAAATGTCAAGATCATTGCCAAAATATTGTGAAAAAGCAACACTAAAATTTATGTGACTTTCTATTGTTCATGATACATAGATACAATCCAAAAATCAAACCTTTGGATCCTCACTCCTCTGTTTTCTTCTTGGAATTTGCTTTCTACCATTCATCTTCACATGGCTCTTTATTCCGCTATTTCTAGATTTTAGCATACAACACAAATCAATTAATTTGTAGATGTGTTCTGTTTAAATGAAGGAGTAAAAAGATACAGAGCTAACAATAAGCATTTCATACACACTCATTGGTGTTTTCCTTATCTGCCCAGGTCCTTTGGCAGGGGCTAAAATGTGGGTGGTATTTGCTATTCTTGTTTTCCCTTGTTGTACTATATTTACTTAAACCCTAAAACCTTAGGGCACTTCACTCACTTTGCCATGGCTCTGCAAGACCCAACGGATGGTTCTCAAAAAACTCAATGTAGGATCAGAGATCGAATTATAAATCCTTTTGGGTAACGATGTGGAAGAGTCTGCAAAATGCCATATGTCTCTGTAGCACTCTTATGATAATAACAAAACCACTGCTCAGAGGAGGAAAGGAAAGTATGAGCTATCTCTTTAAAGGAGCTGATCTCAGACTCAAAAAAGGTTAGGTAAGGATACAGGTTAAAAAAAAAAAAAAAAAAAAAAAAGTAAATGTCACAGCGATATTTCCTGGAAGAGTCATGTAAATGTTATTTATTGTGCCAAATACATTTCCAAAGCAGATGTCTTCCACAATCTGTTTTACTCAGCCACATCAAAATAAAATAGTTGCAGTTTCAGCCTTCTAGGCAGTATTACCATTCACAGGTCTCTGTAAGGCCAGTTCATCCCAGCACAAGAGCAATTCAGCTTGTTCCTCTATGCTGCCCTTCAGCCTTCTCTCAGCTATACAACATGCCTAGTCTATCACGAAGCATAGATGTTTGGGGCGCTAAGAACTAGCCCTTATATGGGACATCCTGACCTACACTTTTAGGCACAGACCTCTCTAAAATGTTTGTCACCCTAGACTCTCCTATCAGAGGCACTCAGGCTTGCTCTGCCTTTTCCTTTGGTATTGCCATCTCTGCTACTCATAGGCAAGCTTTGGAGAGTTCATGGTTTGGGTTCAGGCCCAAAAGCTTTGGCATCAAGTGTAGAAGTTCGTCAAAGCAATGTGAAACTTCAAATAAATGTGATTTGTTTATCTGACAAAGATGTGACAGACAACTACCAGATTCATTTCATTGCAAGTGGTTCCTTTTACCCCCTACCCCTTTTCTATTTACATATTTAGACTGTGTAGATCTTAGGACAGACTTGCACAATTTGAACATTTTTACAGGGCCCCGAGAGACGCTAGACTTGAGTGACAGATCAGGCTGAAGAATTTTTCAGTAAAAAAAAAATCCCTATTTCTTCAGGGACATTTTCTGGGGGAACATTTTGAAAGGTACACAGATCTACAACTTTCCTTCAGTAAAGCCTTTACAAAAAATCTGAGCCAAGCTGATGCAAAACAAAAACACTTTGATTTTTTTCAAGTAGAATCAGCTATTCAGTTTTGGATGAGTTCAGCATTAATCTACATTTGTTTGAACACGCTGCCTCAGTGACAGATGACCTTAGCCGTCTTAGGGTCCTGTTTCTCCTCTCCTGCCCAGACATCTTCCACAACATCTCCTATTCCCTTTCCCTCCTGAGCGAGTACAAGATAAAAGGGAGATGCCACAGTTATGGGGCACTTCCCGGGAGCTGAGGTCTAACTACTGAGACCAACCATTAGAGCTGAGAGAGCTCAATCAGCTGAACACCAAACCCTTGATATTTTACATTTACATTTTGAGTTTGGCCAAGAGTTAAAAAATAAAAATACCCCCCCCAAAACTAGTCTCTCCCCAGGAGAGCAAGTCAATTTACAAATGGCTCGATTTAATAATAATGATGAAGCTACAGGATCTCACTTACCAGCACGTTACTGCCACATACACCATTAATACATTACAGCCTCTCAACTTCTAAAGTTTGCCTTCTTGACTGAAATCCAGTTGCTACACACATCTACAACCGATTAACCTTTGAAATTAAAATCAGACAGCACCACCAATAACAGGAAGAAGTTCATTTGTCCACAACTAAGAAGCTTCAAGATATGTCACATGCTCAAGATCCTGAGCTGAACTGTGCACCACTCCTTTAATCTGAATCAAGGTCCTCATGGCCAGTGTCAGCAGGCAGGCAGGCAGTGTTACAGCACCAGAGAGCATAGGGATGTTGGGTTTTTTTCTTTATCACATCAACAGAACTGCTTTGATCTACAAGGTTGAGAAACAGTGGAGAAGCTGTTACACCAGTTCTGTTGTCCTCCCTGGGGGTGACCTCTATCGCATATTCTCAAAGATTAGAGTCTTGTTGCCTCTCCCCACCAACCCCCCCCCCCTTTTTTTTTTAAATACAATAGTGACCCACACACAGTACAATGAAGTCCCAATACAGCAAGGCATACAACTATATCTTATTAACTGTATACAGCACTGGGTACAAAGTCTCCATCAATCTGATTAGACTGTTTTTCATTCTTTGCTCTACAAATGCCTCCTCTCTATCTTGATATTATTCCCTTCAGTTTTGCTTGAGACTGTTAGTTTATACTATAATTTCCAAAACATAAAATATATCCTGAATTTAGCTCTAAGAAAAGATCAACGGCTCCAGAGACTCCACTCTTCTGTTTAGAGTCTGAACTACACAACTGTGTAACACCCACACATAGGGCTTCTCACATGTGCATTGGTGCTGCTGTTGTAGAAGGCTAAAGGACAGGAGAAGGGAAGAAAAGTTGTTTCTACAGGCAATTCAGTCCTTTAGCACAGGGTGTTGGACTTTAGATTTCTGGTTTTAAGGGGGGATTTGCAACATGGGCTCCAGTCCAGCCTAGCTATGGCTCGAGTCATCCAATCCTTTTACAGACACCATTGAGCTGCCATCATAAGGCATTATAGTTTATGCTTGAGAGTGCAGGTACACATTATGCTAAGAAATAGAGCACATTCATTGTTTTAAAACGTTGTCAGAAACAGTTCAGTTCAGTCAGAAGGGCACCGACTGCAGCACAACATTGGTCATACTGCAATATCAAAGAACATTTCCAAAAAAAATGGTTAATTCCCTCTAGTTCTCTTCTCTCTTTTGTTTTATTAATCAACAATTTCCATTTCTTCAGTTCTAAATAGCCATATTTAGTTTCATCATCCTGCACATAACATGCATGGTTACAAGCTGAACATGTGATTTTTAGATGACTGAGATGTGGCAACAGAATCTCTCTGAACATCTTTTCTCTCCTGACCTCCAGCTTAGCTGCATGTTTCACATCAAGAGCTACGCTAGCACAAGGAAGGATTTGTCTCCAGATGTCTCAAAGCTTATGCCTCACAATCAGTGATCTGGCATGCTGTAAGGGAGGATTTTGGGTTGTCCTCACCCTGTAACTCAGGTGGTCTGTCACCACAAGCAAGCTAACTTAGAAGACCTGCTTGGGCATTCTGGAATTTGCATCCTCATGCTGTGCCTAGCCTGTGGCAAGTGAATACAGCCAAAGATTTAAATCAGTGATCTGTACTAAGCATTGTACTCCTCCTTCATGCAAAAGAAAATTTTGCAAATATCTTTCAAGATACTTGTTTTCCAGAAACGCAGAGGTATTTATCATCAATTAGGAGAGAGAAAAATATCAAGAACAGTGCACTTTTGAGTCTGCAACTACAACAAAGAGAGGGCTGCAGAGTTAGCTTTGGGCAAGCTGAAATATGGCCTTGCCTTTTGGATACCAATTGCAAGATGAAGGCGTTTGGATGATGTTATAAAGCAGCCAGTGAAACCCTACAGATCTGCTGCTGGCTGATTTCATGAAACTCAGATTTGAATAACTTTTCTAGGGCTGAGCAAATTACCCTCAGTATGTCACAGGCTAAGGTCAAGACCCGCAGTACTGAAAAGAGAAGTTGAGTAGATATGAATATACAACCCTGCTCAAGTCCATCTTTCACGGGAAGCTCCACTGAAGAAGGATTTCCTATTGCACAGTATCTCTCCCATCATGAATAGAACGGGCTAAAAGAATATCAGAACAGTCCAATTCACTCCAACTTTCAGAGAGCAGATCAAGCGAAAGCATTACATGCTTTTGTCAAATCAATCCAGACACCGTAGAGATGCTGATGGTCCTCACTACTGTGTCTGAATTGGACTGGCTGTGAATACTGCAAGGGGATCCACAGCTAAGCAATTATCCTCAGGAGTTTTCAGGCAGAACCATGACTAGAGTATGTAGGCAACCGAGTATGATCTGAGGGAGCAGTTTCCCAGGAAGAGGTAAGAGAGAAATGCCAGGGTCTGTCACAAAGTAAAATCATCCTTTGTCTAACAAAGTGCATGCTTGCAGTCTCCTTGAAACAGGAGGGACTCCCATTGCTCCAAGGATGTGAGTGAATAAAAAAGAAGAATAGGTAACAGCAATTCACTTACAGAAGTAAGAGTTTTAGCATGCCTTCCCTCAGTATTAGGGCTATCTTGAAGCTATTTCAGAGCTTCACTGACTTAATTAGTTAATAAAGGATCATTAAGAACCATGACAAATGGTTTCTGCTCAGTCACATCAATGACAGCAACTAAAGATGGATGACAGATAATTAAACGAAGAAGAAAAATGTTCCATTTACCTAGCAAGACTCAGGCTATGTTCTGTAAGAAGTATTCTACCAAAGGTTTGCAAAATTCAGTACTATTGAACACAGATCTGATCTCCTGGAGAAACGCTTGGGATTGTTTGCATAAGTAGGGGATCTCCTCAGCCCTCCATTTGAATTACATCTGTTTCTGTGACATTCATGTTTCTGGATGTCAGAAGTATCACTGATAAGTCTAACATATTTATTAGAGAAAATTTTAATCTTTATATTATTTGTATCCAGTCAGGCTTGGTATCTGGGTCTGAGAAAGATAATTGCTGCTCTGAATGAGGCAGTAAGACACCTTTAAGACTATGTTCTTCATTTTTCCCTGCCACCGTTTTCAAAGCTCGAATCTTACTCCTCTTGAAATCGATGATGACATAACAGTAATGCAACAGTTTCTCTAGCAGCTTAGAGCAATCTTGTTAATGAGTCTAATGGTGACAAGGCTTGACAGTGCCTGACCACCATCACAAACTATCCAGAACCCTGAGCTAATACACAGTTTCACTTAATGGGGTTTAATACAAATCGGACACCAGAATTTGTGGATAACATTTTACATAAGTCCCTTTCTTATGCCAGCTTTGAGTAAGTAATCACTTGGAAGCAGACACCAAGAATTAAACAGCAGAAAGTTATAACCACAGAATAAAGTATTACAAGTATTCTTGTAAATTCTTGATGAGGGGTTGAGAACCACAGTGCATCCCCCTGCACAGCCTGTCAGCACAAACCCAGAAACCTGTTGGAAACAGGTGACAGTAGGCATTGCTTTTTATTTGAAATATTCATTAGAATTACTGAGCCTCTGAGTCAAGGGCTGGCCTTCGCTAATGGTCAAATGCTTTTCAGAATATGGGAAGCAGATACTGGATATGGTATTTGATGTGTTTATATCGATCAACCAGTACTGAAGATTCTAGCAAAAGAATTCTACTCATATATGAAAGAGGTACACATCTTAACTTCATTATGTTGAAAGCAGCTGTAACACGATAGATTACATCTTTATCAGCATTTAATCCAATGTGAGGAGAGTTTTGATTTAGTCAGCTTACATGGGAGATCTCAAAAGAATAAAACCAAAATACATACACACCCCTGTGGTGCAAGACACGAAGATGGCAATTCACAAGGCAAACTATTTTTCTTCAAACACTAAAGCAGTTTCCCGTGTAAGTTACTGGCTGGTGAAGTTCATGCCGTTGTGCCCACTTTCTGATCACCTTCATTCAATAAAGATATTTAAGGTTTTTCTGGGAAGGTAAGGAAAATCTGCCTGAAGGCCTGCAAAGACACTTAGGCTACATATAACTTTATTACAGGTAGAGTTGAGACCAGCTAATTTCAAGATTTCCTGAGCCTTCCTGTTGCATATAATCACCAGACTCCAACTACTTGGCTTGAAGCATTTTTTCCCCTTGAGCTGAATTATTTTGGAAATTTTCAGTCACATTGTTTCACCCATTTCTGAAAACAATACCAGTGGAACAACTGTTTGGTGCCTATTAAAATCCAATATGAGATAGGAGTGCAAGTTCCTGCTTTCCTGTATCACACTGAAAAGAGCCTGCAAGACACGTGAAGTTATCTTCTATTGCACTGAGCAATGATAAAACCTCATTAGGAATATTTCTACCCATTTGGGGGAAGACACATCAAGAGCAATAAAATCTAGTCAAAGAACATCCAGGTGAGAGAAATGAAAATGATAGAATTCTAAAATACACCACCTACAAAAAGTAGATTAGACAGATAAGCACCATACAGCCTTAAAAGGCTGAGGGAAGCCAAAAGTCTTCAAATATGTAAAAGGCTGCTACCCCCCCCCCCCAAAAAAAGCAATAATAAGCTCTCAATGTCAGTTTAAGCCTGTGTTTCTTGTCCTATCCATTATTGCAAGATGAATAATCAAGATAAAACACTTGGCAAACTTTTTTTAAAAAAAAAAACACAGATAAACACTGCAATAGCATGCTTAGGGTGCTTGGAGGATCTGTCACTGAGGATTTCAAGAACAAGTTACACAAACATCTCTAAGACTGATGAAGGAATAGTCAATCCCACCACATGATGCAAGACATCTCTCTCGTTTTCTTCCAACTCTATGATTATTTATCTGTCTACAGATCTAGATTCCAACTACATCTCTACATAGTCAGTGCTTCTGCAAGTCAAACCCCAGGCTTCATTATTTTCTGGGTGCCAAACACACAAAACTAGTAATCACCTCTGATAAAGCATTGTTTAAGTGAAAGGCTTTGTATAACACAGAAAGAGTAGTTGAACGTAGTTGCCCAGGACAGTTTTTAAATCATAGAATTGTTTGGGTTGCAAGGGGCATTTAAAGGTCATCTAGTCCAACCCCCCTGCTGTGGGCAGGGACATCTTCAACTAGATCAGGTTGCTCAGAGCCCCGTCCAACCTGACCTTGAATGTTTCCAGGGATGGGGCATCCACCACCTCTCTGGGCAACCTGGGCCAGTGTTTCACCACCCTCAGCATAAAAAATTTCTTCCTTATATCTAGTCTAAATCTACTCTCTTCTAGTTTAAAACCATTACCCTTTGTTCTATTGCTACAGGCCCTACTAAAAAGCCTGTCCTCATCTTTCTTACAAGCCCCCTTTAAGTATTGAAAGGCCGCAATAAGGTCTCCCTAGAGCCTTCTCTTCTCCAGGCTGAAAAACCCCAACTCTCTTGGCCTTTCTTCATAGGAAAGGTGTTCCATCCCCCTGGTCATTTTCGTGGCCCTCTTCTGGACTCGCTCCAACAGGTCCGTGTCTTCCTTATGCTGAGGGCTCCAGAGCTGGACACAGTACTGCAGGTGGGGTCTC
>NW_008795128.1:3065967-3071588 GCF_000699145.1 Aptenodytes forsteri
GTCGACCACAGGACTCAGCTTGGTGTCATCTGCAAACTTGCTGCGGGTGCACTCGATCCCACTGTCTATGTCATTGGTGAAGATATTAAACGGTACCAGTCCCAATACGGACCCCTATATATACACTTTGTTTGCCTGCTGTAGCAATGCTCCTTTACTATCCCCCTTATTCATCCCTATATTAGATAGCTGCTGTGCATAGGCTGATGCAATACCGTACAGTGGAAGAATGTTATGAGAAATGCAATTAAGGATTACATTGTGAAGGATACACACTTACAGGTGAATTAAGGTTGCATAGCCACACTTCAT
The DNA here is from genome assembly GCF_000699145.1 of Aptenodytes forsteri. Taxonomy (NCBI): domain Eukaryota; kingdom Metazoa; phylum Chordata; class Aves; order Sphenisciformes; family Spheniscidae; genus Aptenodytes; species Aptenodytes forsteri. The sequence continues at coordinate 3,066,280 of NW_008795128.1, forward strand.
TCTGGAAATATTTGTGATGGGTTTGGCCATGCAACCTTAACAGTGTTATTTAACCAGGCTGTTGCTGCACGTTTGAGATACTGTTACCATGCAGCCAATTTACTGTTCTGCCCTTCGCTGACTGACTTGAAAATTTCTAACTCCGGTGGAAGAGAAATTCATCTACTTCCCGACTCCAGGATTATTTGCTTGAAGGGTAATCTGGCCTCTCCTGTGGCCTGTTCTTTACTGAGGAGCACAGATGATACCCAGAGAATTGTCTTGGCAGCACTCAGTTTTTTATAGTATTTTGCAAGATTATATACAGTCATTTCCTGCCCTCCCCAGTAAATTTATTGATTTCTCCTCCCGCTCCTTCTCCACAGAAGGATTTGAGAGGGCAACTTCTGAAAGGGCTAAGGCTAAGCTTCTCCATTTTTGTGAACACAGTTTACTTAAGACAGAGAGACGAAACATCTGCCTCAGAAACCAGATGCAAATGAAAACAACAGTGTTTACACCCTTGACATAAAAAGGAAGAGCTGGGACTACAGATTTTTCTGATAAGGAAGTGCTCTAACTCAGCATTCATTTATGGAGGACTCTTTGCAAAGCCCAGCAAACATAAGGGATGGGGGTGGGGGGGAAGGGGGAGCGAGAGAGACAGAATGAGAGAACGATCAAGGAGAGATAAGTTGTGCATGAAGGGAGGACATCAACAAAGGAGTTAGCTACAGTGGAGAGCCCTAGCAGGAGTTGGGTAGAGCTGATAATACACTGAAGGTTAAACAGTGAAGCCAGTTGTCAGCAATACCTGCATAGAAGCAAAGACAACCATAGCAATAACAAGCTCAAGACATGTTGTTGCCCTGGAGGCAGAATTACAGAGGCACCCCTACGCCATCACAGTTGCCAGAAATGGGCTCTATTAGAAATGTCCATAGTTTCCTCTTAGATGGGTGCCCTATAGTAGTTAAGAAACAGGGAATGATACATTTAGTTCCCTATTGGACTGCTCCCTCCGCCCAAAGCAAGCTTAAACTGCAAGTGCTCAAGCCCTTATCACTGTAGGACTGGGGGGAGGTGGGGGTTACAGGCAATAACAACAAAAACAGACAGGAGCACATTATTTTTTTGATCAAGTATTTGAGTTGTTATTTCCAATTCATAAAGAGCAGGAATCAGTAGCTTCCAATGGCTGGAGCAGTCACTGTGCCCATCTCCCAGCTTGTGGCATGCAGACCCCGTCACTACACACAGGGCAGCAATTCCCTCTGGTTATAACAAAACAGAGAGGAGATGCTGCCAGCTAGGGAGCCATTACACAGTTTCAAAAGCACCTATGAATGTAAACTACTGAGCTTAGGGATGACTGTCATCACCTAAGGGTGATCATACAGGACTTCTTGTTCCAAGTATTTCACTGGCTCCAACCACCAGAGCAACCTAAGGTTTTCCAACATGCAGCACTAGTGTTAAGGTTATAACCAAACAACAGACCTCCAGCCACTAGAGGGTAATCGGGCACACAGCAGTCATGCATATTTTATGCTCTCTATATCAAAATGAGCACAAACTTTAATCGAAACTGGTTTCAACCATTAAGGAGGAGCAAAACCAAGCACGCATTTTTCAAATCCTGCTGTGGCAGCACACAGGCTTGCATTTGCTTTATTCCAGCAGAGGGCAAAAGCTACACAAGGAAGAGCATTTGAGAAGACAATTAGGTCTGCATAAAGGGAAAGGTAAAAGAAAAGAGTATCCAGAGTCTTGTCACCTAAATGATATTTTTAATAGCATTAAATAGAACTTTTTGCAGGCTTCATCCAGCTATTATAATAACATGTAATACAACAACTAAAGCTTCTGTTCATGCCTTTTAAAAAAAAAAAAATCTAATAACATCACAGCAGTTCATGCATCGCTTTGATCATACATAATTCTCATCTCCTCCTCAGACTGCATGCACTCATTTGTTCCACTAAGTTTACAGTGAACTATTTGGAAAGATGATCTGAACTGACAGTGATTCCATTGCACAAATTGACAACGCTGTACTTCAACGTGCAACACATACACCTCTGAAAAGCATATGCAGAAGAAACACACAGAGGTTCCTTCAGTTCAACACTCAATAAATAGTGATATAAATGCAAAGTAGCAATTTTGTTCTATTTACTGGACAAATACACAGAAACATTGGGACTGCATGATTATTGGTGGATGTGGTAAAGAAACTGCTGGTTTTGCAGATCATGTGGCCCTGTTTAGCCATAAAGGAGGTAGTGAAAGGCTGATTTGAGCTCTTGAGCATTGCTAGATTATCCATATGGCACTTACCATTCTCCACTTTGGTAGAAATATCTGGATGGCCAAATTAATAGCAATAATAACCATACTACTCTTTGGCATACCGCTCTTCAATACATAACATTACACTGAAATACAGTCACTTTGTCACATTGCCTTTGCTTTTGTCTGAAATATTCAAGCATCTAGCTGCTAATTAAAAAAAAAAAAAAAAAAAATCAGTCTTTTAATCTCTGGGCACTTTTAGGGGTAACACTGGTTTATGTTAGGTCCCGGTGTGGCAGTTTATATTTAATATCATAAGTCAGCTATAAAATAACAGAAAGGATCAGAATCTACAGAGTGCATCAGGTAAGTTTTACATTTACTTTACCATAGTATTTAAATATGGCACTGATTCTACACTGATTTTTTTAATATCAATGATTGCCATCATTTATAATAAAAGAATATTAATATGAATTAAATTAAGGAAACTAGAATGCGATATGAACATAAAAAAAAAAAAACATTGCAAGAGTAGAAATATCTCCCCAGGGACATAGTGAAATCTTCCATCTCTTGATTCCTTTAATAGTAGGTTGGACAAGCCCTGAGAAGCCATTATGGGGAGGGCAGGAGAATCCTGTAATAGACCGTGGGAATGGATTGACATGATCTGTCTACACCAATCTTTTTTGTCTTTAATTGAGGTAATTCTGTGGTGATCTGGTAGGCAAGATTACAGATGTAAGCATATTGTTGGTACAGCAATTAACACATAAATATTCAGCTCTGACATTTCTTATCAGCTAAGTATAAATTTCTGCCAGGCTGCTTCCCTGAAACATTTGGCAAATGAACCCATTTTGATCAGAAGGTAATTTATTGCACACTGGAGTCCAGTGGGTGTGATCACTGAAAATGACAGATGAACAATCAACAGTTTGGGGAAATAATAGAAACAGCAACATATTTACACACACAGATGAAGATGACATCTCTTACGCAAACATTTGCAAGCAGTTTTTTATAACTACACAAATCACAAGGACTGATAAACCCAGGGGCCAACACTCTCAACAACAGGAACACAGAGATAGGCAGCCTCCTAATCCCACAGGCTACCCTGGTAAACTGAGTTTCTAAAATACTGAGTAAGCATTCTTCTGCTGAGAAAGGTTTAGGCTGTCTACAATGCAACCCAATGCAGATTTAAACTAGCTCATTTGGGCGGTGGTAGCTATGCACTTACAACAGCGTGGACTGCAAAAGTAACATAAGCAGCTGAATAAATTCTTAGGGAACTGGCCCAGGGTGGCGGCACCTGATTTAACACCAACTTTGACTGAAGCACAAACATATTTGTATAAGCCTAGCTTTTGAGATGCACTCATAAGCTAAGAACCTCAGCCTAGGCTGATTTTCAGAGTGCCACATCAACTAGAGGAAGCTGCCAGTGAGCAAGAGATACCTTATAACTTTGAAAAAGAGTGTCAACAGATGAAAGTCCTGGTTATGCCAGCGATTTGTTATGCTACCTTTGAGTCATTTGGGTTTTTTCTGCACTTGGGGTTCTTCTGGATAAAATATATTCCCACTTCTAACACAACTGCTTTTAGAGGCTAATTTTGCCCAGTGAGAGCTCTATGAGTGAAAAGCATTGTGTTGCTGTTAGGTGCACAGCAGCAGTTGATTCAAACTTATTTGCTGTGAGGAAAAAATAAACTTGCATAAACGTTGCTACAAAGCTTTACAGTTCACAAACGCACAGAAACTTTGAAGACAGAACCACTTATAAAACTATGCAGAAGACAGCAGACTGTTCAAGCAACTGTCTTCAGATAATGCAACTAACTGGCCTCATCATAAAATTACCAGGAGACAAATGCACTTCCTATTGACCCTTGCTAAATCTTTAAACAAACATCTTTGCAATCTTTTCCAGCCACCTTCAGAGAAACTCATTCCTTTTACTATTGCACCAACTAAAATGAGTATAACCAAAGGCAAAATGTGTTCAACAAGGCCAAAGGAGTAACAGTGCAGAAGATAGACAAGCCCAGAGCATGGCCCAGAAGCTATTAGTTAGCCAACAGGTTTGGCATGAACAATCTTGGTTTATATGAACAGCCTAGAATTTAATAAAAGTAAGGCAAGTAGCAGCATTTTTATTTACATTTCAGCTTTTAAAATATCTAAACAAAAATTATGCTCCAAAGACTACTTAAAGGTTTCTCCCCATTTGCCCCTGTTAAGCTAAGAAAGAAAACCAAACAGTAAAACAATTGAGATGCATTAAGATACTAGGACATGAAATCACCAAAAATGTCTTTAGACACTGGAGAATCCTGCAGAGAGGACTCCCACTGGCAGTATTTTATTTGATGGGAGTCTAAATCAAGACATAGGTCCCTAACAAGCTGTAACCCAGATCCAACAGGCATTCAAGTCAAAAGAGCAAGGGATTTTCTTTAATTCCAGTAAAACTGGCCTTGACTGTTACTGGAGAAAAGTCTATAAGCAGAGTTGACTTGAGTATTCTTAGCAATGGAAGTACCACTAGAGGAAGAGAAGATAGGGCCAGGTTACTTGAGCGGTTCATCTTGAGGGGACTCACAAGGCATGTGCGGGACAACCAGGGGATCAGGCCCAGCCAGCACGGATTCATGAGAGGCAGGTCCTGCTTGACCAACCTGATCTCCTTCTATGACCAGGTGACCCGCCTAGTGGATGAGGGAAAGGCTGTGGATGTGGTCTACCTGGGCTTCAGCAAGGCCTTTGACGCCGTCTCCCACAGCATTCTCCTAGAGAAGCTGGCGGCTCACGGCTTAGACAGGTGTACTCGGCACTGGGTCAAAAACTGGCTGGATGGCCGGGCCCAGAGAGTTGTGGTGAATGGAGTTCAATCCAGTTGGCGGCCGGTCACGAGCGGTGTTCCCCAGGGCTCAGTTTTGGGGCCGGTCTTGTTTAATATCTTTATTGATGATCTGGATGAGGGGATTGAGTGCACCCTCAGTAAGTTTGCAGATGACACCAAG
>NW_008795128.1:3072432-3089681 GCF_000699145.1 Aptenodytes forsteri
AGTCACCATCCCTGGAAGTATTTAAAAGACGTGTAGATGAGGTGCTTAGGGACATGGTTTAGTGGGCATGGTGGTGTTGGGTTAACGGTTGGACTTGATGATCTTAGAGGTCTTTTCCAACCTTAATGATTCTATGATTCTACTTTCGCTACCAGAGCACGTAGGACAAAACTAGGATGAAGAGCAGAGTTAAATGTTTGAGAGGTGCAACTTTTTTCCCATTGATTTTCCAATACCTTGTTTTTCTCAGTCAACTGTTGCTATCAACCTACATATCCCAACACCTCTCTCGGCAGCAGCCACTGCCACTTTCACCAGGTCTAACACTGGCATAAAGCCAAGTAGGCAGCCACCCTCCATTTTGCCTATGCCTAGAATTACGGCTAGGCATAAGCAGAAGAAAAATACAGACAGAACTGCTATTTTAAGGAAATAAATTGAAGAAAGGAGGCAGGAGGAGGAACAAAGAAGGACAGCAAGGAAAAAATAGACTTGAAACCCTAAGCTTTGCCTTTTGGAGTAATTAAGCAGCAAGTCTCAGGTTCCCTCTCAGGCCCTACTGAAGGCAGTATTTAACTTCCAGCTGAGCCTAGAGAGCCAGGATTTCTGGTTCTCTCACAATTTCTTACATGCACCTTCTTCACACAAAATATAAACTTCCCCTTGACCAGGGTGGAAACGGTTGTCTTTGAAGACAAGCCTATGAATTCAAGGTCAGAACAATGCAAAATGACATTGGAAATGCCCATTCACCAGGACTGACATACCAGGTCTGCCAGAAGGGAAATTCAATGGCTGCGTGCCCTCCCATAATGCAAAGCAACTGCAAGATAGCCATTTAAAACAGGATTATGCATCACAGCAGCTGTGCAAAACAGCCACAACACATTAGCGAATTCTTAGCATCTAAAAGAGAGACAAGAATTCAGAGATAGCACTCCTTCCACTTCACGTAACATCACCATACAATTGCCTGTCCCAGGAGACAGAGCACCTCAAGGCACTCACAGAATCAAGAGAAAGGGAACTTCGATTAAAAGAATATACTGACATACAGTAGCTATCTGCAAAACATAAAGAAACACTATACCTCAAATACTGCCCAGCACTTTGCTAAGTTACAGCTGCTATGTGATCAAGTTGAAACAGATTACCAGTCCTTTCAGGTGCTTAACTTCAGCATGCTAACAGAGCTCATGCTTAGCCATCTCTCCAACTGAAGAAGGCAGAGAAATGCAAATGAGCTAAGCATAAGAAGCAGGTGTAGACAATGTGACGGCCCTATCAGACATGGCTAGAAAAGGCAGGTTCTCATTTTCAGTTGGTTTATGGATAGCTGGTCACCTGCTGGGCAAGGGGGCTTTATTCTTTGCACCTGAAGGCTGAATATAACCATCCTCACACACACACCCCCCAGCTGCATTGTGCACCTTGGATCTGTGTCCTCCCTGTTTCCACAAGAGATGTGCTATGTTATTCACTTGTTTTTTTCTTTTCCTGATATTGATCTGCAAGTATTTATGCATTTGTTTTTGCAGGGCCCCTAGAGGAGAGTTTCTTGCAATTTAAATATATATTGCTTTTGCTTTTAATGATTTTTTGTGAGATATGTTTTCTTCTGCAGCCTCTTTCTATATTATACTGCTCTACTTTCTAACCAATATTTCTAAATGGGGTGTGAGATGGTTTTTACTTGCCTTATGCAAATTGCACATTCCAACTTGAGCTGAAGACATCACTTGCCAAGGAAAGCAGTGCCATGGGGTCAGCGTTCTTACAGAGCACTGTAAAGAAGACAGATAAAACAAACTCAAAGAAAAATCCTGGAACTGATGGTTATTCTCAGTAAGAGAACTTAAAAAGCTGACCAAACACGGCAGAATAAAACTGAGATCACACAGTCAGGACTGGTTTTAGGTCCTCAAGTACCCATAAGAATTGCACAAATGTTTCTGAGGCCTCATTAAGTGTTAGCCACTTCAATAAAAGCTGTGAAAGGGAGTTGAGACACATATTTTATGGACCAAATCTCTATGGTTTTACACAGCTTTCAAGGAGAAAGTCCCCACACTTGCAGGCAGTTAAGTCAGTTTTATTTCATGTGAATATAGCCAAGGCCAGTGGGTTCAAAGGATGGCACACAGCACCTCTGCATGGTGATCAAACTGCTCCTTTTCTGGATGAAGCTGCAGAAGAACTGAGATTGAGATGTACATTCAGATTCTCCACAGTTTTATACTCTGGATAAACATTTGCATCTCTGCAAAGAGGCTATAAAAATCTACTGGAGCAGTATAATTTTTTTATACAAACTCTGTGGAGAGGCAGTTGACTATCTGTAGCACCCGGGAATAGGAAATCGGGCTGTTGCACACCTCAGCCAGGCATTTGTTGCTGCCCTGTGGGTGATCCAGGTTTTTTTGTACCATGGAGAGCACTAGTGTGAGCAGCTCCCAGGTTCCTAACCTGGAGGACTGCATAAGGCACCACTCCAAGGCAGGAGCACAACCAGCTGGCTGCCTCTTCCCCTGCACCCCCAGGCAGCGCCACAGTAGAGCAGCATACAATATCACCTCCTTGGTTTTGAAAGAGTCCCACTGCCTTTTCAGAGCGGAAAATCTCCTTTTACAACGCCTGCAGGAACTCAGCGGGACCCGCTGCGGTGCTGGAGAGCACGATGAACCATGCCGGCTCCCAGGCAGCTGCCTGTCACAGGTGTGAGAAATCACTAAGCCTGTGATACAGCAGCTGCTGCTGGTTTAGGCCACGCAATTTCTCCCCCACTGTGCCAGGGTCTGTGAGCCCCGACTGAGTCCTGAACTCACCATCAGATGGAAATCCCTGCCTTTTATCATACTTTGATTCTGTGAGCAGCAGCTGCTCTTATTTCCCAACTTATGCTTGAGTCCAGAGTCAGTAAGGTTACCCATTTCTTGCCTGTTTGAGGGGAAGGCTGCGATCTTCCCATTACTGCTGACCTCTGCGGACTGCAGCTCTGCAGGTGAGGTTCTGCTGAGCTGGGAACCATTTTGCATCTTTTCAGCACAACTCTCAGGTTTCTAAAAAGTGCAGCCCATTGCTCATCTTTTCTCCTGTATGTCTAAAAGCATAATTCACTTCTGTATCTCTCAGCTAAGATTTATGAATAAAACTGTTATGAATGTATGACTTAGTTTCACCTATGACTCATGTCAAAAGCCTCTCAAGTGGAGTGGCCCAATTAGCAGGTACCTGTGCAGTTTCCTATGGCTCATATTTAAAGACATCTTTTAGATATTTTTGAAAAGTACAGTCTTGTTGCAATATCATCAAAGTAGCATCTTGCTGTAAGGTTGAAACACAGCAGTTTTTCTCTCAAGACTGTTTTTCTGTCCTCCTTGAAACGTGGTATCTTCTGCCTCCTCTAAGCACTGTCACACATTCCTCCTTACTGTGGATTTTGTCCTACTGGTGAGTCTAACAGCTCTGAGAAACTCATGCAACTTCATGAAAAAGCTAGAACAACCATTTGTGTTGGAAAGACCTAGAGTTTAAATCTGAGCTTTCAAGCAGTGTCCCCTCAGAGTCGGTGGGTAAAGCAGACAAGCTAATCCTGACGCACAATTTACAACACCTGTGTCACACTACTGCTGCCCCCCGAGCAGAAGGTTCTCAAGGACACTGTGGTGTGTACACAATATCCACGATGTGATACAAAGCAAAAAATCCTTTCATTGGTCATCAAAATTCTCAACATTCAGGCATTTTTCTTCATATGTAGTACATTTACTAATTCCTAGGAATTTCACAGTTATTTGTCTTTCAGGATTTGATTACTCTCTTCCCGCAAAAAAAGCTGAGAAATCCCACTTTGATCAGGTCCAGTGGGCAGCACTGGAGAAGAAAATTGTACTTCCAAAACAGCAAGTAGGCTACAATGCTGCTGTGCATCCCTCCAAGCTCTTGTTCTTGCACATTCACAAGGGCTGCACTGGAGATGGTGTTCACTGTTCAGGTGAACTAGCTGCTAAAATACACCCAGAGCTGTCTCCAAAAAACAGTCCTCTCTCAGGAACTGCAGCACCTACACTCTCACTTGCTGCTCTTCCCATTCAGATAAATCCAGAAATCTCCATCCAGTCTTCAGTCTTTAACTGCGCATCTAGAGCTGAATATCTTGGGGCTGACAGAAAACCCCTCGACTAGCTATTGTAGCACATCACTTCTCAAATGTTTGAAATCTAACATCTCCTCAAGATGGCAAAAACAATTGCACATTTTTAGTACCATGATACATTGTTAAGACAACCTCATTTAATATCAGATAGACTTTTTAATTATTAATAGTTTCTGAATCCCTCACCTTGCTATGATGTGAAGAGCCAGGGGCTTGCCCATAAATTATGCTAAAGCCACTATCTGTAACAAATGCTCAGATTTATTAGCCGTCATAACCTTCATCAGCCTCAACCTCTATGCTTTGTGAATCAGGGCATGTCCACAATGCATTGGAGCCTGTAAGGTGAAGCTTTACGTTAGTTGGCTTAGGTGCACAGGGCAGGCTCTAAAATGCTCCTGAGAAGTAAAGTAATCCTAGGCAGAATTCCTTGCAGCCACAGTCAGCTTTCCTGGTTATCTCTGTGGGACAGTATTTTGCAGTGCAGATGTACTGGCAGTTTCAGGCAAAATTGCTTCCATGTACTGGGCCCAGGCTTTGTCTATGTTCTGTTAGCTGCTGACTCCTCTGTGCATGCTTTTTTTCCATAAAAACCAGCACTGCCCCTGGCTGGATGCTCCTCAGCTCTTATGTCAGCTCCCCGCCATTTCATCTGCTACTTCTCTGCACGCTGCCGAGAGCTTTGATTACAGTATGCCTCTCTCTTTGCAGGTGGCATTGCTTTAGTAAGTTGGTTACATGTAGAAAGTCACGTCTCCACATGTTAATATCTCCATCCTTAGCACCTTATCTCAGATAAGATTTTTGTTTTCCCATATAATGAATGGGAAAAGGCATGAGCTGAAATCTGTAGTGTAGGATATACTGATCTAGAGTTTCATAATGTGCTACTGCCTGTCCTTTGCCACCTGGACCAGAGAATTATATAGTAACCTGTCCACACTTTTCTGAGTAGTCTTTCATACACCACCACCACTCAACTCCTCCTAATTTTGAACCTCTATGCAAAGATCTGGGACATTTAGAGTCATACAGTTATAAATACAGTCACCCCATCTTGACCTGAGCAAAACTCCCTTGAAGGGCAAGCACTGAGCAGAACCGATCGCTCTCATCAGTCACACACACACCCGTCACAGCAGAGCTGTGCACCGGCCTTCTGTACCCCAGCTGAACATCATCCTTCCTAGCAGACACATTTGTAGGGAATACCTTTTCAATATTTAAAGTCACAGGTGTAACGGATCCTGCCCATGGATGAGAAGAGTTGGGGAAGTAGATGATCTATTGTAGTCTTTAATAGCCCTGTTTTTACTAGCTACTCCAGCTTTGAATTACTTATGTACAACCCAAAATAATTTAAGTAATGTGCAGTTAAAAGTAAACTGCTTTAATCACTTTGGGAGAGTAATAAAAAAAAATCCACATAAATGTATGTATTTTTATTTCATGGGCCAACACACAGCGCAGTTAAAATGTTAAAGCCAGGTATGAACCTTTTGAAAAATATTATTCTTAAAGGATTATATTCTGTATTTACATTTATCAACCTTGAAAAATAAGACATCAATATGAGGTTATTTCCTGTCTACCCACAAAATCTCACATTGTAGAAAAACTGTTAATTCATCTTTGTTCAAGACAACCATCCCCCCTTTCAGTTATCCCCAGAACTCCCCAGGAGGGAAATAACACTTCAGTTCTGTCTTTTTAACTTGCCTGATTTACATAACTCTAATGATATTTAAGTGCCTTTGGCTGCACTCTCCTTTCCTTTCTCTGTTTCTTTACTCCCAAACTCTCAAGGCAGATGAAGAAACAGTTGGCAGCGTCTTGCTCAGCACAGCGTTGCCTATGCTGTTCTCGAGTCACGCCATTGTAGTTGCAGCTGACTGAGCAGCTCTCCAGTCCTCCCATGAATTCCAGTTTTCCTTTGGGAAGCCACTTCTGACTAAGTGTTCTCCCCAAATGGGGGAAAAGTGCTCCTACTTGGAGTCACACCGTTCTCCCAGGAGCAAGGACTGGGGGAAAGCAGAGAGGTGCGGCAGATCAGGCCAGTTCTGGTTCAAGCCTGACCCCTCTCCTTGCATGAGTGATGGGGACAGGTCCTGCGAGCCTTTCATGTGCACCATCCACGCCAGGTATGAGAAGACACAGACATCACTCTGCCCAACAAGGCCAGGGAAGAGAAAAATGACAACAAACCCTGATAAAAAATAACAGGACTGAAAAGATGCAGAAGAGGACAGATTTGTATTTGGGGGTTGAATGTTAGGGATGGGCAGATGTGGAGTTGAAGAGTTCCTGCAGACAGGATGAAAGGAATCTCAGTAAATATGCATGATCTTCAGCTATGCTAATCTCTCTTACTCACTAAGGATAAAGAGTGGGGTGGCCACCCCAAATCATGTATTTTAGGGATGGACACATATTTCAATATTCACAGTCATCAGCTGATATTTGACCTTCCTTGCTATTCAGCTTTGCTTTCTGTTCCTATTTGGCACGCTACCTCTTCCCATTTTCTTTCTGTTTTGTTTTCTCTCTGTACACAAAGGAAATTGAAGTACGGGAAACAGCAGTAACTGTTTTTCTTCACTGCTTCCCTGATAGTCCATGTGGGGAAGGAAAAAGTAGAAACCAGTTCTCTCTGTCACTCCCGATGTTGTGCCAGCAGTCACACATGTGCTACACAATTTCTGCTCTCTGTCTTTCTAAAAAGGGACTGGAGTCCTCATCGCACACACAGGCAGGAGATGTGGATAACAACCACTGCCTCACGAGCCCCTCCCATCATCTCTGAAGTGATGGTTTCCAAATGAGCATGTGGACCACTACTGATTTTTAAACTGTTTAAAGTGCCATGCAAAACACCTTCAAAAGGGCCGAAAAACAATTTTAATCCATACTGTCTTCTTTTCCTTTTGGCTATGACAGCCACATGCCACCTTCTGCACTGATGCCTGGCACAGTGTTGAGAGCTCCTGCTGTCACCATGATAAAGCACAACTCTCTTCCCATGACGAAAATCCAAGCAAACTGCATCCAGGAATGCTAGAACTATTGAACTCTTTGCTTCACACAGAATAGGTGTAAGAAGTGCAATCTTGCAGCAGTCCTTATCCAGGATTTTCTCAAACAACAATGCCATTAAAACAGAAAAGCCTTCAGAAACTGTTATGTTCCCATGATAATTCCCTATCACTGGTCACAGTGTATACACCATCTGTTGCTCTTAATAGCCCCCCCCCCCTTTTTTTTTTTTTTTTTTTTTTTAATAAAAAAAAACCACATTTTTATGTTCCCATGATAATTCCCTATCACTGGTCACAGTGTATACACCATCTGTTGCTCTTAATAGCCCCCCCCCCTTTTTTTTTTAACCTGGATTCACGAAGAAACATTCAGCATTTTGCCAAAAGCATACAATGTCCTTTGTGTTAAACCAAAAATAAAAAATCACTGTTCCGTTGTTTTCAAACAACTCATAAAAATGCTACTTTCTAACAGAAAGTGACAGTCTTTCATATAAAAACTAATAAAGATAAAGACTAATATATTCCTTTTATGGCTTACAATATCATCTTCTAAAAATTTGTGAGGACTGAACTACTTTGTGTGATTACATTTAACCAATAAAATCATTTGAAAGGAACATCCATCTCTCTCAGAAGTTTAAATGGAACAAGACCCTGCAGGGAATTCACTATATTACCTTTTTGGCCATTGTGAATTTACTATTTGGTTTAGAATAGATCGCTGTGGACACACAGGAGTTTTTTCTCTTTGTCTATTTTAGAAGAAAGAAATCTGACACCAATGTACAGTTGGTACTAATAAAGGCAGAATAATATGTAATCAACCCCATATATTAGGGTGTGACCTTAAAACCATGACAAAGGCACAGCCAAAACCCTCATAGAATCATAGAATCATAGAATTGTTTGGGTTGGAAGGGACCTTTAAAGGTCATCTAGTCCAACCCCCCTGCCGTGGGCAGGGACATCTTCAACTAGATCAGGTTGCTCAGAGCCCCGTCCAACCTGACCTGGAATGTTTCCAGGGATGGGGCATCCACCACCTCTCTGGGCAACCTGTGCCAGTGTTTCACCACCCTCTGCGTAAAAAATTTCTTCCTTGTATCTAGTCTAAATCTACCCCCCTTTAGTTTAAAGCCATTCCCCCCTTGTCCTGCACAACAGGCCCTGCTAAAAAGTCTGCCGCCATCTTTTTTATAAGCCCCATCAGAGTCACACTGTGTGCTAGAGGAGGGAGTGCCCCTTGGCACACAGAAAACAGGTTCCAAAGGATGTATCTACATCACCTGGCTTACATATGGGGACTGCAAATCTCCCTACACGCCCACCAGCAGGGCATGATCTGCAGATCGTCTCTTCCAATAGCGAAAAGATGCAACCCTTTGGTTTAACAACCTTTGTACTGCTGTATGTTCCTAGGTCAAGGCTGAATCAGTAATCAAGCCCTGCATTATGAAAAATGTTGTTTTGTTTTGGCCTGGTTTGTTTGTTTGTTTTAAAAATATGTTACTCTTAACAGACAGCAACAGACATGCACATCCTTGGTTATCACTGGATCACCCACACTGTAATCTCCACAGCTCTTCTTTTAAAATAGAAGCATTTTCTCCATTCCTGTCTCCCAAATGAAACCCCTTTTCGTAACAGCAGGTGGCAAGATGTTGCCTGGGTACAGACTCTACCAATCCCTGTAATACATGAGCAATTTTAATGTCCAGAAGCATAACTAGGTTTAGGCAGAACTTCCAATAGTACCCTGAATATAAATATCAAACTTTCTCCCACCTCAGACTTCCTCACACCTTCTATTGCGAATTAATACAAGCCAGCTTCACACCTTTCAAGCAATCCTAAAGCCTCCAGCACCCCATTTGGCTTTCGAAACCATCGCACAGCTTCCTCAGTGCAGCATGCTGTTAGTACCATGTTGTCTGACCCCACACCGATCTCATTTTCTATCATGTCTAACTTAGCTCAGAGAGAATGGTTTCTGGCCTAAGAGAACATTTAAGCACCTATGGATCATAACAGTAGAAGGATAGAGAAAGACGCTGGATCTCTGTTGACCGTACAGTTCTGCCCCAAATGTACTTTCACCTCCTAAAGAGAAATACTCTGAAATTGTACAGACCCACTAGTGTATGCCTTCAAGTATAGTCTTGTTAGTTCTCAAAAAAAAAAAATCTAGTAGTTATTCCAGGAACTGGTTAAATTCCATCACATTCTACTACAATACTGCTGTATTTTCATTTGAAGATTTGTTTCTCCTTCATTTCCAATCTCCATTTTTTAAGCAGCTGCAGTGGAACGTGGCAGAAATGGATGCCCATCCTTAAGGATGGGGAGCGAAGTGAGTTTAGTGAGAAAAACTTTAAACCCCTGTGGAATGAATGTTACCATAGAATTGGAAGACACGAAGATATTTTTAACAACGTCTGTTTTGTAATTAGGGAGAAGGATTTTTTATTTTCTTTTATTTCATTTTCAGAGCAGTATCGTAATAAAAATCTTCCCCTGTCGCTTTTGTTACTGGAACTGCAGCATCACACAAGCCCAGCAGGACAAACTGTTCCTGTGAAAAACTGATTTTTTCTCTCATCTCTCACAATCTAAGATGGAAGGATTAAGTGATGATCCTCTGATCTTCCTTTTCCCTTGTCTCCATGCATACACTTTGCTCTTGCTAGCTTGCTGACCAGTCTTCAAATATATTGCTTGAATGGCCCCATTCCATTAGGGAACTGACATCTCTCGCTTTAGAGTGTTATTAATATCAGTCCTTGAAAGCATTTAACCAATGACAATCTAACATTAGCTCACAATGGGATTTAAAGACATTACAGTTCATTTATTTATGGTTTAATGCTGGCTTCTTCCAATCTGTTGTCCTTTCTCATTACAAACAGCAAAAAAACAAGCGATAAAGTCCACAGAATCCTGCATAAAATGCTGCATAAGGGCTTCATTTATTTATTTACTGGTATGATTTAAACATACAAATCCTGTCCCTGTTTTGCAAGTCAGTTGTCAAAGAATAACTGCTGGACTTCTGGCAGACACTATTTTTGATTCACTTTTCTCCTCTTACCATTTTTCTTCCTGCACAGGTAATTTACATATTATATTTTCCTCTCCCATAAAATCTCAGTAAAATATGAGAAACATAACACAGATTTCAATCAAACTGAATTGAATAAATGGAATAACATTATTTAAACCTTTTGAGAGGATATTCCTGAGAAGAAGGATAGGTTAGCAGCTACAAGTGATTTAAGAAATGCAGACAGGATGATGTTCAGTTCTGTCATAACCCTAGTTCTTTGCAAAATTAGATCAATGTAATTGAGTTTTCATTGTTCAAAGAAAACAGAAGGAACAAAAATATGTCAAAATGTCTTGTTTGGAAAATGGAATAAAACATTTCATGTCTTCATTTCATGATCTCAACTTTACAGAGTGCTTCCTGGCAAGCAGGAAAGCAGCTGTGCTGAAAAGGTCCTGGGAGCCTTGGTGGACACCATGCTTAACAGTGTGCCCTGGCAGCAAGGAAAACCAACAGCATCCTGGGCTATGTTAACAGCAGCACAGACGGTAGATCAAGGGAAGTGATTATCTCCTTCTGCTATGCACGTTAGACCACATCTACAGTACTGCATCCAGTTTTGGTTTGCCAGGACAGATGAGTGAGTTCAGCAGAGGGCCACCACAATGGTTGGGGGCTGTTTGTCCTGTGAGGAGAGGCTGAGGGAGCTGGGCTTGTTCAGCTGGAGAAGAGGTGGCTTCAGGGGACCGAGCAGCAGCCTGCCTGCACACATAGGAGGTTATGGGAAAGACAGCCAGGCTCTTCACAGTGCTGCGTGCTGGGACGACAATGGGTGTAAGCTGGAACAAGAGAAGTTCAGACTGGATATAAGGAAAAACCTTTCTCCATGAGGGCAGTCAAGCAGCAGAACAGGCTGCCCAGAAAGGCTGTGCTGCCTCCATCCTTTGAGGTTTTCAAGACTCAGCTGAGCGTCCTGGTCCAACCCCACAGCTGACCCTGACCTGAGAAGGAGGTTGGACTAGAGACCTCCTGTGCTCCCTTCCAGTCTGAATTGTCCTGTCATACTATAAACATAACTGACTTCTGTTCCCAAATCCTATTACTTACATTGCACTGATAAGACTCTGGGGAAGCAAGGCTTGGCACTGAGAATAAATTTCTCTGATAAATCAGTAAGATACTATGGTGTTCCAAGATCAGAAAAAGGATGGATCTATCCTTGACTACAAAGTGTCCTTTTTTCTCTTAATTTCTTCATTAAGTTTTGTGTATAATTGCTGTATTAAAGCTTCGGGGATCAAAACTCTCTTCTTTTTCCAAGTTTGCAGTGTTTGAATTCTGAGGTTAATATTCTTATATTATAAAAGGTAACAAGGAATGCCAGAGATTATTGTACGGCCTGACTTTAACCCCACGCCAGCTAAGATATTAGTGTGTTAACATAAGCATTAGCAATGACAGCCGTAGGCTCAGAGACAGAACATGATCCCTGAATTAAGATGCTTACTTAAACACAGCCAAGATTTTTTTAACTTGGTATTAAAGCATAAAACAAAAAAAAAAAATCAGTGTTACTTATAAATACATTTTAAATATATTTTGTATTTAAATAAGCCCCTAAATTGATCTAAATCACTCCTGCCAAAACTAAATAAAGATAATATTTTGATTGGAGGAATGAGTTTATTCAGCAAGATTTAGAAGTGAAAAGAATATGAATGGTGACGTGAAACATTTGTGTAACTCTGTACCATTCATAAAGTGTCAACTCTGCTCAAACCTTAAGTCGCTCAGCAAGAGATCAATAACATGCACTGCTTAATGGAAAAGCTTTTTTTTAATAAAAAGAAGCAGAATATGTTTGTGGGCAACTTGGGGCAATCTCTTAGGTCTGTCAGTACCTTAGCAAGAATAGACTCTAATACAGGTTTCATTGCCTTTATTACTGTTTTTCTTGCTGTTTATTATCTCTTGTTCTGACTGAAATACACAGGTGTAATGAATAATTTATAGCATTACACATTTACTCTTCCAGAAAATGCAAATCATAACTGTGTCTATATCAGTGATAAAATGGGTAAGCAGATACACTAAAGAGAGATATATAGCAAATGCTTACAGAGCTTCACCAAAATTACCAGCCAGCCATCCTTCATAACTGTGCTGTACCGCTCATCACAGACCGCTAATGCTTTAAGAGCCACAGAGCTATTCAGATCCATCACTGTGGATGCTGTGACCAAGCCTATCTCCTTTAAAGTGTATGAACATAGCAAAGGTGAGACTGTAAAAGGGGAATTTTTATGTTTTTTAGTAAAGGCCTGCCTGTACAGAGAAGCCTGAGAAGAGACTACAACTATGGTAGTCAGTAACAGGCTATCTTCCCCTCCCCCTTAACAGCGACACAACATATGGATTTGTTTCTTTGTGGATGAGACTGAAGGCTATTTTCTACGAGAAAGAGGTGACCACAGAGGAACAAGAAGGAAAAAAAAAATTCTGTGTTTGCTAGAATATATAGGATGGCCAAAGGCAGACAGGCATGAAAAACATGAAAAACCCAGTCATGAAGAAGCAGAGTCAGGTCTGTAGTGATCCACCATTGCTAGGCTTCCCAACGGCTTGATAAGACAACCAATATACACTGTAGTCTACAATAACAGGACAACACATTATCATATATTGTTATTTTGATAAGTGCTGTCCCTTTTATCTATCTAGGAACCATTTTAATCGACCCTTCTCAACCTCTCCTGGGTTTATAGCATTCTCAAGTGTTTGGTGCAAGCCAGGGTCCAAACACATTTTTTACAATGCTTTTCCACAAGCTTCATATTAAACTACCTCCCTTATGTGTTAGAATGAGGCTGGAAGTTCTCAACAATCTGACAGCCCCATAAACCTTTTTAGTGTCCTAGGAATGAAGTTCATTTTTATGTGGAAATTAGGTTAAGGCAGGCTAGGGCCAGTCACTTATTGTGATGCAAGTCATGGTGACAGACCAGCATTCATACCCACTGGTCCTTGAAGCAGTGAAACTGTACTTGACTTTTCCTGCTTCCATGAATAATATTTTTTCTGTCTCCCACCCTTCTTACACCAAATTCCTTCAGATTCCAAAAATTTCTGGATGTCACGTACAGCCCAAGTCTGTCACAACAGTTACTGATACAGTTACTAGCATTAGATCTTTATGAATATATAACCTCAGTTTTCATCTCCCATCAGACACTAGAAGTCTAATGTGCTGTTTGTTTTTTTGAGAGAAGTATTTTTTTAACTTGAAACTAATTACTGATTAAACAGTAGATAGGAAAACACTCGAGTAAATTGGTAATTTTAAATCAAATGCAGGCTAGAGAAATATGGATTATTCAAGCTCAGTTGATGCTTATACTGAATGTAAAATGCAAGGTTTCTACAGGTCTAGCGTCAAAAAGGTTAATCACTGAAAAAATGTTGTTACTTGCACTATTATCAGGGCTTGTTCAACGAATATTCTATTAATTCCTCCCTGTAAAAGCCAATCCAGAGTACTGGAAATAGGAAATTAAAGCTTACTTACTTTTTCTTGCTGACTCAGATCTGGTCAGTTTGGTACTGATTCAGCCATTACTACCAACCTAATTTTGCACACATAAAACTTCAACAAAAATAAAATATTAACTTTATCATTCATTTTTAAAAACGCCAAAGAATTAATATTTTGCATTTTTATAGTACCTCTTATTCAAGAAGTACTTAGTGTTGGCAAAGACAAATATATTAAATCTCACATTTTCTCTGTGGGTTAGGTATCATGCAAGGAGGAATACTAAAGAAAACTCGTGGGCTTGTTGAAGGTTATTTAAGGTGTCTGTAGCAGAGTAAGGAACAGCACTCACACATTCTGATTCCCCACCCTGTGCTTTTCCTACCAGGTCATCCTGACTGAAATTTTGTTACCTCTGCTTCTGTGCAATCTGGAAAACATTCAACGCAGAAATTCTCTGCTTCACAGAAAGAAGGAGAAATAATAAAACAGACACTGGGATGTTCCAGCAGAAAAGTCAGCACGGTCTAGCCATCTGCCTCCATCCTCCCAACTGCTGTAAGAAAGAGCAGCAAGGTCTACGACCTTCCTGCTGGCTTCCCACAATGAGAAGTTCAGATTGCCCCAGCTCTCAAATGCAGTAAATTACTGAATGCATATGCCCTAACATCCCATATGTTACTTGAATGAATGATTAAATTAGAAAAATGTAGTCACTCATTTATGATGCTATTTAAGTGACTGGAGAATCGAAAGTAAAAAAAAATTCAGAGGAGAAAGCAAACAGTGAATAAAGGGAGTATGAAGAGGACTTAGGAGTTCAAATTTCTTTTCATCTGGGATTCCTACACAAGCAGCATTGGCTTAAACACTCTTAGATCCCTTTTTGTTAACAAATCTACATGCAAGATGCAACAGAGTTAATAATTATTTTCCAACCTTGGGATCATGCTAATAGTGCCTTGCTATCTACACAGTAGTCCATGATTTCGTCGTCCCCCCTGGGATGGAACATTAGGCTTGAAATGCCTAGGACTTTTACACTTCTGAAGCCATTTTTACGAGAGGAAATGTGAACAGTCTGCCAGCCAGGACAACCGGGTACCACAGCAAAACCCACAACTGCGTGGTCAGGTGCAGAGGAAAACATCGAAGCAGATGCCTTAAGGAATACACAAAAGAAAGCTCATTTTAAAAGCAATGCTTACTGATTTTTACGCTGCATTTATACATCTGGGAAAATACATAATGTGATAGTAAAGTATATTTACTATCATTAAAATTCTTCCTTAAACTAAACTGCAGAAACTGCTAAAAAGATACTGCATTCATGCAACAAATAAAGCAAGAAAATCTGCAAGCTCTTCTGCTTCACAGAAAAGAAGTTCACACAAAGCAAACAAAGGATAAAAAGAGACAGAAAATAAAAAAGATTATGGGGAAAGGAAAGGGTCTGACTGAAAAGGCATTAAAAGATGAAAAAAATGGAAGTAGTTTGAGAAAAGACCCTCAAAGAAGGGGAACAGTAACTTTTGGAATAAGCCTTATCCACAGATAATTTGTCTTAGAGGAAGCTGCTGTGAAGCAGCTCAGTGAGGACACTCAATGAACGGCTGGAAACTACTCTAGTTTTAGGGAGCGGGGGGGGATAGGAGCAAGGAGAATCATTCAAACTTTTTGACCCTCAAGGGAAGGCCTGAGTCAAGATTTTAACCACCTTTTGAGTTCCAAAGAGTATATCTCAAAACTTTCTGCTAGAAAGTACTAATCTGTAGAGGTCCCTAGAGTTTTTAATTTAAAATTAAGCTGCAGCAATTACCATTCCATTTCCCTCTTACAAGTCAGAATAACAATTATGAATCGCCAGGTTGAATATGGTTTACTCAACCACTATTATCAATGAGGATATCAATTTCATAACTACATGGGAAACATAACACTATTTTCAAAAACCAATTACCAATTTATATGTATAAAAATGAAATTAAAATATGAAAACATCAAAATAAAAAAAAACAAAGATCAAGTATTTAATATTTCTGGAACACTGGATGATTGTTTGCCTTTTTGTTTTGATTTAGAAAGATTTTGAATGTCAGATAGTCCCTCCTGATTGCTCACTTATTTAATAATGATTTTTGTATAAATTGCAAGTATGAAACTCCCATCATTTGTTTGGTAATGAAATCTGATAACTCCACCACAGGGCTGCTGCATGTGATTTTCTAGACTATCAGCTCATGTAGTATCTTGTACAAATGCAGGTATGCAGTTTGCCTCTCTCTCACACATGTTCTTAAACACAAAAAGAGGGTTTGCTTACTTCCTTCAATAGATTTAACTAGGATCTTCACACTAATATTAGTGGGAAACTTTGACACAAAGTAATGGTCTGGTAATCAAAGGCAAAAAAGGAAAAAAAATGAAGTATCCATGAAGTATGCTTCCTAAAATATTTGGGAATCGGTCCATAAATGCTGATTAGTGAATATTTGCATACTACTTATGAGAAAAATAAGGTCATAGAGAGGTTCAATACCTTGCCTGTGCTTCCACAAACACTCATCTTCAAAGTGGGTCTGCCTGTCTCTGGGTCCCCAGGTGTATCAGCTGTGAAGCATCTCATCTCTTGTACCCTTTTAATCATCTAAATATAACAATGCATTTGTTAAGGAAACAACACTGTCAGTGAGGAAAACTGAGTATCTTCAAGTTGATTCAAATGTTCTGCATATGCAGGTCATTGGTTGACCTGTAGAAGACAGTGACAGCAATTTAATATGCATGATGGATACTAAATTTTAAAAATACCGTCTTTCTGGAATCTTTGATATAGCCCATGCATCAAATTGAGTTAGTTCTTGTCATAATTTCTGAAAGAAGCCAATTCAATGTTATTTTCAAACATGCAAATGGGACCATTATCAAGGCTGGAAGCCAAGGTAAGTTTCATCTCTGGTAGTGAATGGTTTCTGTACAGCTTTGAATTTATTCATTTATTTATTCATTATCAGATATTATCCTCTGATAAGCTAGGAATACACAGCTAAAAGTCAGAGACACTGTTAATTCATACATGTGGATAGTATCCTTATTTATGTTGTATACTTGATAGAAGTAGGCAATGAAAATAAAACAATTCAGAATGATTACACATAAAACACTTTTTTTTCACTTTTTCCACTTCTGTCATACAAAATTATATAGTATGTTATTAATAAAAATAGTCGCAGTTAATACTTATCTCATTCTACGTTCACTGTTCTCAAAGATTTTTACAGATGTGACCATTTGTTAATTTATGAGCAGCAAACACATTTAGTTGACCTGCTCAGCAGAATAAAGGGCAAACACTGAGCAGGTCATGACAGTAGAGATGACTAAGTGATAAGCTATGTAGGATACTAGAAATATTCTTTTAATAGATGTGGGTGCTGAGATGACTAGATAAGCTATGTAGGATACTAGAAATATTCTTCT
>NW_008795128.1:3089703-3098458 GCF_000699145.1 Aptenodytes forsteri
GGGGGGCAGCGTGTGTGTATGGATCAAATACACAAAACTGTCTGGAGGCCATTTGCCCAAAACTAAAGAAGATGAGGACCACCAAAGCTGGTCATGTTAAAAAGGAAGACAAACATCAACCAGATTAAACAGTGACTGGGGAATTACAGAGAGACTTTTGAACCAAAGGAGGAGTCAGCCTGAAAAGAAGTATAAAAGCAGCATGAAAATTTGTAGCAAACGAGACATACACTGGAGTGAAGACAGCAGCAGTCAAACCTTGTCCGTCACTGCCAGAAATTGCCCTGCTGGCATCACAGCCTCTGCCTGCGCCTTGCCAGAGTTGCCTCCCAGATGCCACGGGGAGCCTGCATGCAGTTCGTGGGCTTTCAGCATGGGGTGCAACAAGGAGGGACCCACACCTGGGGTGTGCATACATGAACTTGTGGGGTGTTTTCTCACCAGCGTGTGCATCAGTGGATTGTAGTAAGTGGCACGGGTCCACACAGAGGCAGAGCACCCACATCCGCCACAGGAGGGGTGGGTACATAGGGGAACCCACACGCCCCAAAGAGGGACACGTGCCTGTAACCCACACAGCCCATGTGCACCCAGCCGTTTTTGTGGATGGGCAGGGGGCAATCGAACTTTTAGGATTAGCTAAAGAAGGGCATTTAGGCGTTTGCAGGTGTTCATTAACATTTTTTAAGTGCCTGATATTGTGTTGTATTGCTGATATAGCTCCTGAGTGTGTAGTTCAATAATTGCCTTTTAACTACATGTCATTAATAAATCAACAAGCCACTTCCATCCTATTTGGTTTAAACTATTTGAAATCAGCAGTTCTTCCCTTTAACACATATAATATCGTGCCACTGCAACACTGTGTCCTTTTGAATCTCATTTTATGTTGAAGACAGGAACAGCTTTTTCACTGAATGTTCTGTTTCACTAGAATGTTTCTAGTAACGTTTTTACAATGTATGAAATAAAACAATGAGGGAAAAGCTGAACCATGTATGTGGAAGTTTATGACATAACAACTTGATTGAAAGGTAAATTAAAACAAAGGCTTGATGACAACATTTTGGCACGAGTGTAATGTTTATCTAAAAAACTCATCAAAAGGGAGGAAAACTTCAAAAGGATTTCATTCACCAGTGTGCCTTTGGCTTGAAATACTTCACACTTTGACTTCAGTGAATAAAATTGCAGTAACTTGGTTTGGCCACTGGTGGTTTTATGATATGACTGAGACAATCAAACTTAGCATTACTGCTAAGAGGAACGGTGTCTCCTTCACTCTCAGTCACGTCCTCCTTTCTCTCCCACTTGCCAGCACTGATCATCTGATCCTCTATTTCTAAAATAGATATATTCTGAAGCGGAAATCTGAACCCTCTGATTTTTTTCTAATGAGTTTAACTCCCTGAAGCAGCTCATTGTGGGATACTGAGAGACTCAATAATGAGCCTGAATGTTCCTCAAGAGGCTTGCAGGAACTAATCTAGTTCTACCTCCAATCTTAATTCTCTCTATTTCTTAAAGTTTGGAAAACTTACTCAGTCCATTCCTACCTCAAATGTAGCAGCTGAAATAATATTTTCCTTGTTCCAACAGATCTGGGCAGACTGCAGAGACTTGCTAAGTGATGATTTTGTTAAGGCTGAGTTTCAGATTAAACTTAACTGCAATTGTATGTATAAAGACTTTAATGAATTGACATAAAATGTATTAAAATGTGTTAGTACAATTTAAACAGTAAATTCCAACTTACAATAATTGGATTGAAACTTGGGAATATTTAAGGGAAAATATACGACTTGTTTAAATTAATGCTGCTTCCAATGATAACTCCTAAATTAAACATTTGCCCCAAGTTTTCATTTTGTTGCTCCTTCTTTCCATTTCAGAAGATGACAATCTTATCCCACAGATGCACCTGATCTGCTCTCTCTCCTAGCTCCACATGATAGCCACATTCAAAGTCTCTGTTCCTACCTGTAAGGCGCACAGTGACCATGCTAGATGTTGCCATGTACCAGAGAAAGTCCAGGGCCAACAGTCCACACACACAAGAATAGCTCACTACCAAATGGAAATTTCACCTGTGCAGAAGTCAGAGGGTTTTTAGCAATCATCATAGGACTGTGCAACCACCTCCCAAAGAATAGAAGACTTATCACAGAATTACCATTTTCTGCTCAAACTGCCAGGGACAGATCTGTAGCCTTCCTTCTCTCAGGAAAACACATTATAGGGTGTACATTTAAAGAAACAGGCCAGCTTTCCCCCTACATGCCCTATGAGAACAGAAACAAATCACACGCGTCATTTCCACCTCGCCCAGAAAGGATTACAGAGAAGCACTTGTGCCTGACAGTCCTGTTACCCTGCTTAGTATGAAGGAATATTTGCTTTGACTGGAGTATTAACATCATGTCTGGAGCAGAACAGGTTACCATCCCTGTGAATTTTAGCTCTGGTCAAGGAAATATGCATGGAATGATTCGCCATGTTTTCAGGAAGTCACTGTGCTGCAAAAAATAAATCTCAGCAGAGTTAACTCGGTGTGTAAGTCTCACACTAACCGGACATTTAGGGCTCAATTTCACCCTCATGAACAGTTTTTACTCATCTGATTAAAGGAGTATCTGGTTTTAGCTGCACTTAAGCTGCACTTAAAAAGCATTTTAGGTTTAGTCAGTTACTTGATAACATAGAGGATTTTTCTCAGGTAAGGGACCTATTCATAAAAAATCCGGTATATAATAAAGCCTGAATTAATTTGTCTTTATGGAAGGCTATACCTTTAAATTCAACCTTTAATCAGATGATATAAAAATGTCTTACAAGAGCAGCTGAGAATTATTATCCACTGCCAACATTTGGAGAAGCTAAGGTGTGGATTCTGTAATGATTTTTTCAGTGTCATGTTTCAAGTCAGTGGAAAAGCAGAGACTAAACAACTGTGTCCTGAAATTCAGGAGCCTTATATCAGCTATTGTATTATACCGCTTCTCTCTCTGTGTGGTCTGCACCTTAGAGCAGAACAAGGAATAATGTACACAGTCACCTTGGTGTGGTCTAACAGGTTACCACGACTCAACTGAACCACACTGCGTGTATTTACCCTTATTTTGCTCTCAATATGAGGAAATCTGAATCAGTTTAAGATTCCTTCATTGCTGACTAAACTAAATCAAATTTGCTTTACATTTGCCATGGGCTAAGAGTGAATTCATAAACAATTATGAATTGTTTATGAATTGTTACCGCAAGTCAGGCACTATGCGGTAACTTGGTAAACCACAATAACTTGGCTACTAGGATAAATTCTTATTTTGATGAGGTAAATCTCACTTTGCTCAAGACCTAAAAAACCTTACCAAACTGCTGCCATTATTTATATTAACTGATTACTGACTTATCTATCAGTGACCACTATTTTTATTACTGATCTGTTGTCTTTCCAACATATATTATGCATATGTAATGTACATATTGTATGTACATACAAATATAATGTATAATGTACCCATCACCACATCACTGGTGGTGCAGCGTCTTGCAGCCTTACAGAACAAGGAGACATTCCTGCAGAGAGTAAATATCAGGGGGGGCATACAACACAAAGATTTGAATCTTCAAAACATTTATGTAGCAGAGAAGGCACGAAAGCAGATTTTAGCTCTTCCCCTCCTGCCTCCCTAATTCACTCAATTTCACCTTCTGGAACCTGTTTTACTTTTTGTATGAAAGGATATCAAGAGCTATTTTCTAACTGGTCCATCTTCATCTGTAATAAAAAATAGCTATTACCCATGGTGTCAGACTGTAGAGGATTCTCCACAGGGAAGCACTAGAAATCCTGTTTCTTGAGCTACAGACTGGACAAGGAACTAGAACACATATTACAGTGGCTCCAGAAGATAAGACTGAATAGGATGCAGGCCTCTCTGTCCTCGTATTTATGGCAGGATGAGTTGGATTATTTCAGTTACACGATGCTTTCTATGAGCAAACACAAACACAAAACAGATGTCAAAAGAAAACACATTTCTGTTCATGCAATAACAGCCGGTGGAGGATCGTCACAGAGCCTGCAAGGTAGGGCATTCATTTAATACCAGCTCATACTTCCTGATCATGCTCATGCTTACTTCATATCACCTCATCCGGTGTTTCTCTTACCCTATTTTTTTGCTTGGAAGCATAAAGAGGGAATATTTTAACGTGCTAATCTTCTAGAGACAAGCCGCAGACCGAATCGTTTCCCATCACTTTAATTAATGGATACCACACTGTCTGGAGCTCCCAACAGTCACAGTTTCTATTTATTGGGAAACCTTTAACTCTCAGTGAGGAGGATCATTATCTGATGCTCTACAAGTGAAGTGTCTGATGAGAAGAGCATGACTAATCAGAAAGTATTCTGAACAGCTAGGCTCTTGGTGACAGGCCCATAATCAAAGAGGCAATAAGAATGTGCACAAAAGCAATTTTGTGATTAACATAAATGTGATTCTGGCCACTGCTGCATGCAAAGCAAAGTGTTGAGGACAAGCGGACAAAAAGTGAACAAAATTTCTTATTTCCATAATTTTTCAAATGAAACCCAAACTGAGCAGGAATAAAGCTGCAATCACCTTCTGCCTTCAGCCTGTGAGAACAGTAGATGCACAACCTAGTAAGTAATAAATTTCCTTTTCCTAATTCCAAAACTACTGACACTCCTTATTCATTCCGTCATAGCCTAGAATATGTCATGCAGTAAGATTTCAAAAGAAGTTTTATATTTAGTTGCAAGAAAAGCTGGGCTAGGCAGGGCAAACAGGCATTGATGAGCGTCAGCCTGCCAAAAAACATCTGCAAAGATCTTCTTGCCAAATGACAAAAAATACATCTTCTCGCTGTGCTAACTTGATGATTTTTCTGTTACCTGTTTTCTTTGTTCATTTTCATCAATTAATTAAGATGGCAGTTTGTCTTGCTGTCTTCCAGGCAGCCTAACCAAGAATCATGACAGAGTAGAGATTCTATTAACCTGTCAGGGACACCTGGAAGGTCTCCAGAAGGTAAACATCACTGGTATGCTCACATCCAAAGGCTTATCTCATAAAGAGAAGAAAGCAGGTAAAGGACCAAACCCCAAAAGTTTTGACTTCTTTTGGATCATTGAACTCTTGTGTTCCTCATCATCCCTAAAACACTTGCTACAATATTGCAGCAAAAGAAGTAAAAATATGTGATCACTAAGCTTATCAAAATATCTGAAGGTATGAAAGAGTTATTGCAAACTTAAGCTAGGGTATTAATTTTTACACTTTCACAGTAAATAAAATACACTTTAATCCTTTTTCACTGGCAGATAAGCTACCTTAGGATGTAAGAACATGCACACAAGTAGTTTGCTGTGAAGTAGTGTCCTCCAAGTTTGCACCTTAGCTAACACCACAGTAACTTTTTTGTGTGCCATATTCTAAGAAGGGGAACTGTGGATATATCTATTACAGGTGCTTTCACCCTTGAATTAGTAGGTCTATGCCTACAGGCAAAAGTATCTTGAAAATTACCTCAGACGTTCTCCATTGCTGCAATCCTTGTACAGCCCTTCACACTGGCAGAGAGTGGGTATAAAATACAGCAGCACTTTTCAGCCACTTTGTCTTCATTTTGCACAGATGTAAATCACTGCAAAGGTGCAGAGCAATGGAGAATCTGGCACTTTATAAATATTAATTAGCAAAGAATTACACTGCCTCTTTGTGGTGCTAAGCATTATCATTCCCACTTTATAAATGGTGCTGCAGTCACAGAACAAGGTTAATTTACTAGTTCACAATAGCACAAGACAATGACAGAGCCAGGAATAGAATACAGGCACCTCACAGCTACTTGTTAATCCTGTGAGCCCCAGTTCCACTTTTCTGTTTTTGCCTTTCTTACTGTGTTTGTTCCCCAAAACAGCTGAAATGACATCATACTGCTGTCTCTTTACCTGGGGAATATAGGTGAAGATTCCCTGCAGCAAAAAGCTGTCAGTGTCACAGCACAGCACAATCAGCCAGGGATGGTTTCCCCTGGGACAAGAGGCATGACAACCAACAAGCAAAACTAGCAGCTCTAAGGGTTTTTTTGTTGACAAAAGGTTGGTTTAAAAATAAGTGTCATGTTAATTGTGGTATTTCCATTGACTCTCCGACATGAAAAGGCTTAAGAACACAGCCTGCATAATCTAATGACTGAGATATATTATAAATTGTAGACAAATGTCAAAAGATTCAAAGGGTTGATGGTGCACCCAGAAACCTTGACATTTTGATGAATCTTGGATTTTTGCGACTGGCAATGCAAAGGAAGCTCTTCTGTGCTCTGGACAGAAATTCTGGGGGTGGAGGGAAATAAAAAAAAATAAAAGCAACTTCGCAGAAAAAAAGGTGTTCTCTCAGTATTTGACAATACCTGTCACATCAAGGACATTGAAAACGAAAGCTTTAGGAACAAAATAAAACTACACAACTATTCTTTAATCTCCTCCAAAGACCAAATCACATTGCTATCTTAGAGACGGTTTGTGTCATTTTTTTCTTCATTTGAGTAGACTGAAAATTACCCTACTAAAATTCCATCATCAGAAGTCTCTGTTAATTTAAAAGGCACAAGTACAGGACATTGGCGGGGGGGGGGGGTGGTGTGTGTTTGGGAGATTCACACTTCTGTATTACAAGATAGCTCATGCTATCTAATTTCATCCTGATGCAGAAATCTGAAAGTTCAGATGAAAGCACACCACAATCCACCAACAAGTACAGGAGTTAGTCCAATACTTCTGGAATAAGCAAGAGGACACTATTCTGAACGCAACTTATTGCTGAAGAGAACTGTCTCCTGATAACTTCTAAATGGCCAAAATTCAATGATTTGAGGACCTCTCAAAATATCCAGTTGTCCATACCTCGCATGAACTGCTAGAGAAGCCAAGAACAGAATGAGTAGCAGAAGCTTACTTTCTCATCTCTACAGGTGGTAATGAAAGTATCAGCATGGCGGTCTACAAGTAACTTCCCCTATTCCTGGAGCAAAAAGAAAAGATTACTAAATCTAACACTACTCAGTAGCAAAGTAGTCAGGTGAAGAAAGAAACTCAAATATAAAGCAACAGTATTTTATATCCTACCAGCAGTTATCTAAAAGAAAACTCTTACAGGAATTTGCACAAAATGATAAAGTGACAGATCTGAACATTCATTTGCATTACCTAACCACTACAAGTCTAAAATTAAATATATTAAGACAAAACTGTTTCTCTTGATATATGATTGCTTCAGCTCCACTTAGATTTGAGTGATAAACCATACTCAGTATGAAGAAAATCTGAAGCAAATTGAGGTGAAGCAAAACTGAGGTGAATTGAAAATTGGCTGAATGGCAGGGCCCAGAGGGTGGCGATCAGCAGCACAAAGTCAAGTTCGAGGCCAGTAACTAGCGGTGTACCCCAGGGGTCAATACTGGCTCCAAAACTGTTCAACATCTTCATTAATGATCTGGATGATGGGGCAGAGTGCATCCTCAGCAAGTTCGCTGATGACGCAAAACTGGGAGGAGTGGCTGATAAGCCAGAGGATTGTGCTGCTCTTCAGAGGGACCTTGATAAGCTGGAGAAATGGGCTGACAAGAACCTCATGGAGTTCAGCAAGGGGAAATGCCAAGTCCTGCACCTGGGGAGGAACAACCCCAGGCACCAGTACATGCTGAGGGCCACTCAGCTGGAAAACAACTTTGCAGAAAAGGACCTGGGGGTCCTGGTAGACACCAAGTTGAACATGAGCCAACAATGTGCCCTTGCAGCAAGGGTGGCTAATGGTATCTTCTGCTGCATTAGACAAAGTATTGCCAGCACGTCAAGGGCGGTGATCCTTCCCCTCTACCTGGCACTGGTGAGGCCACACCTGGAGCACTGTGTCCAGTTCTGGGCTCCGCAGTACAAGAGACATGAACATACTGGAGAAAGTCCAACGAAGGGCCATGAAGATGATTAAGGAACTGGAGCATCTCTCCTACGAGGACAAGCGGAGACATCTGGGACTGTTTAACTTAGAGAAGACAAGGCTTGGGGGGGTCTTATCAATCTATATAAATACCTCAAGGGAGGGTGCAAAGGAGACGGAGCCAGGCTCTTTTCAATGGTGCCCAGTGACAGGATAGGAGGCAATGGGTACAAACTGAAACACAGGAGGTTATGTCTGAACATCAGGAAACACTCTTACTGTGAGGGTGACTGAGCACTGGCACAGGTTACCCAGAGAGGTGGTGGGGTCACCATCCTTGGAGATATTCAAAAGTCTTCTGGACTTGTTCCTGAGCAACTGGCTCAAGGTGGCCCTGCTTGAGCCAGGGGGGTTGGACCAGATGATCTCCTGTGGTCCCTTACAACCTCAACCATTCTGTGATTCTGTAATTCTGTGATTCTGTGAAATATAAAAACATAAGTCCTATCATTACTACTACTGATATCAGAAGTTCTTGGCAGCCATATGGCCATAAGGTGATACACAAAGCATAAAAAGATAACAAAGTGTGAAAAACCATCATTTGACTCTTCAGGGACATCAAGGAAGAATATCATAAGCCTGGTTAGGGAGACATGGTTTAGTGGGCATGGTGGTGTTGGGTTGACAGTTGGACTCGATGATCTTAGAGGTCTTTTCCAACCTTAATGATTCTATGTCCTCATCTACATGTCTTTTAAATACTTCCAGGGATGGTGACTCAA
>NW_008795128.1:3099820-3110434 GCF_000699145.1 Aptenodytes forsteri
TGCTCGCCGTCCCTGTCTTCCAGCTCAGGGGGCTGAGTACCCTGAGGATAACTGGTCTGACTATTAAAGACTGAGGCAAAGAAGGCATTAAGTACCTCAGCCTTTTCCTCATCCTTGGTGACAATGTTCCCCCCCGCATCCAATAAAGGATGAAGATTCTCCTTCACTCTCTTCTTGTCGTTAAAATATTTGTAAAAACATTTTTTGTTGTCTCTAACGACAGCGGCCAGATTGCGTTCTAGCTGGGCTTTTGCCTTGTTCATTTCCTCTCTGCATGACCTAATGAGATATGCAACAGAGGCTCAATTTCTCCATCATCTGCATATTTCTTCCTGTATATACGGTGCAATGTAGAGATGTTTCAAATATTGGTGACTTGTAATGGTCTCTCTGATGGTCCTCCACTTCCTGGGGACAGCTGGGACTTGGCAGACAAACAAGAACCCAACTTTTATACAAGGAGAAACCCCAGCTGCTCTAATTTAAGTTAGGAACAGCCCTGCTTTCCAGCCAGTCACAAAACTGGGACATAGTGAGCTTTAGTATTCTGTGCTGCATTCATCTTAAACAGAATTTCTGTTGGCACAAAAGGCATAATGCAGCTTTGTCTGATACCACTGAAAATCTTTCTCTTGACCTCAGCTAGCAATGATCAGGTACTAAATTTCTGTAAGTGACATCTGGAAGACAGTAAAAATAGTCAGATTTGGTGGACTCTTGGTTCTACAGTTACACATGTTGTTTAAACCACTCAGTTTTATCTGTCTAAACAAATTAGCAAACAGACTATATACAATAATGTATTTCATCCCTGGCATTATTTATCTGGGATTCCCAGACAAGCCATTAGAAGAAATGTTCGGTTGTTTCATGACAACATTCAAAAGCTAGATGTCAGCTGAACAATTAAAATTTCTTAACTATTAAAATTTCTTTGTTGATCATTTAAGCAGTTTTAGAACATGATGGAAAATAGTGAATAATCCCCAACATTGCTTTTACTTGTAAAATTCCTGTAACGAGTCAATAAACTTCATCTGAAAAGGAGTAGGTGACACATTAGAACTTCAACTAGACAGTTCTTAAAATAAACAGAAACTGCAGTAGGAAAGATTAGGTTAACACTGGGGGTGCAACTCACAATAACACTCAAAGAAAAATACACTTCCACAGTTTTTGTTGCAGGCATCCAGTGTTTGTTTCATCCGAGTGACTGAACGCTGGATCTGCTATTTACCTTATTCAGCTCTCACATCAAGCAACCTCTGTGATATATCTCCTGGGTCTCCGTTTGCTTCTTGGACCTGAGAGTGTAAAAACACAGCAATGTTATTCTGTGAAAGATCTTTCATACAAAATGCATCTCAAAGCAGCACTCAGACTGAAATTAAACATTCCGTTACAATACAGAAGAAAGATGTTATGCTGATTTAATCTGAAAAGCAGTAAGAAAAACTGTATGAGGGACCTGCATGTTTACTGTGTCTCGCTGCCTATATTAAAAGTGCTCAGTTTACCAATAAAAGTGCATATTATTCCCTGATAGCCCTAATCCTCCTAAATGCATCTGAAAACTAGCTTGAACAATGCACTGAACTATCTTTTCATATACATGAAACATGCCTGCACCACCAAATGGAAAAACAGAAGTAACGGGGATCTGGTATGGCTCTTTACACATCTACTAGCTAGGATCCTGTTAAAAAAAAAGGTATTTTGATTAAGAATAAAGATCGTGGTCTGAGTCCTGTTAGCTGCCAGAGCTGTGCTGTACAGTGATAAGGCAGAGTCAGAAAAGCAAAGTAGCACACTTTATGGATCCTAGTTCCAGAGCACATCTGTGTCAGTTCTCTCCCCAACACAGCCTACAGAGGCAATAAATTGATCTTTGCCTATGCTCTCAACTGCAGGTAAAAAAGCAATGGTGTGCTTTGGTACTTCGGCCATTTTCCTTTTACTAAGATCTTGTGGCCATATTCCATGGCACCTGAAAATTACTCCCCAGCTATCTTAACCCTAATACCAGCATAACTCTATTAATGACTCTTACTTATCATCATTTATTCATTATTAAAAGATTAACACCTACTTAATGATGCCGATTATCTTTTCTACTTTCTTTCATGTTTCCTCTAATACTTGAGAGGAGCCTTTTTTAAATGTCTGCAAAATCTTCCCTGAAAATTTTTTCTTTTTTGTTACGCCACAGAAATCTTCACTTGAATTTAGCTACTAATTCTTATGTAGTCTACTACATCCTTTTCATCTCCTGAACTTCCCTCCCTTCAACACCCAACTTTTTTCTTATACTTAGAATGGCCCTTGTACTAGGGAACATGTTTCTGTTCTCAGTTTATCCTCTTCAGTAATATGATGACAAAAATAAAAAAGAAAATGAGAAACTGCAGATTCTGTAGGAAGCAGATGATTCAAAAGTCTCTAATATTTGTAATATAATAAAGACCTAGCAGCTGGTTAAAAAAAAAAAAATCTGTAAAACTTACAAACTGAATAGAACACAATTTCATATCGGAGGGTTAAATAGCATCATTGCTACAAGTACATTGCAACAACCAAACAATGTCATTTGTTTAATCATATTGTTTTGTGCCGTGAGGTACAACTTTGCTAATTCCTTCCCGGAAAAAGTGGCAGGACTGTCCAGCATTTCATTTTGCAAGCTCCCTGTTACTATCTGTTTCAAGAGTGTTTGGTCCTGGATTGAACCGAAGGCTAATGATACTTTAGTGGAGACTGCATGTATCTCCAAGCTGATGACAGTCACTGATGTTTTGACTTAGACAAACTCATTCTCAATTGCTCTGCATCCTTTATAGTTAGTGTTCCTGCACAAACAAGATGCAACATTAGAAAATAAAAATGGTTATGTCTCAAACCTGCAAAGAGAGTGCAAATGACCATATAGAGAAGACTCAGACACATTATATCAGAAAGCAGCATTATGCCCTGTGTTGTAGAAGATACTACATGAGTGCCAGTGACTAATATTTTGAGGGCAATACTTTTCTGTGTAAAACCACATCAGCACATTCGCAGAGCTGTAATACAGAGGAAGAGTTTGGGCTGTCACCTTTTCAAATGCTATAAACTCCCACTATCGGTTTCAGGACTGCACAGTCTGACAGCTTTGCCTGTGTCACTAATGGGCACAAAGACTCTGGGATAATTATTTGTTTGATGCAGGCTCTTTCTCTTCCTTTAATAAAGATATTAAAAAATATTAAACATTGGCTGCAGATCCACTTCATGTGAAAAAAGACAGTCCTTGCCTTCACCCAGAAGCAGAAACAAGCAGATGGTGACCTCAGTAGTAATGGCTCATAGCAGGCAAAATTCCCATTGGCACAGAGAGGTCTGTGACATTGTAAAGAGCACATGGCATTTCATAAAGCCAGTGCTGAGCACCACAACAGTGTCCTTCCCACTGTGCTTAGGGGAAATTCATCAGCCTAGCACAATGGTCTAGATGCAACACCCTTGCGTTTCCCAGTTCATGATCCCATTTCTCTCTTTCTTGCTTCAGTGTGTGAATGCGGGCATGTCTCCTTTTCTGCACACAAATAACACACACTTAGAGCCTCAACAAATGCTAAGCAGCGAGAACATTCTACGGCTGTGGCTGAACAGATCTACTTTACACCAGTATTTGACCCAAAAGCAAACTGAGACCTGTGGATTCGACACTACAGTCTAATACTCTGTTCAAACTGAGAAACATAGCGAACAATGAGAATTAAATGCTACACAAATAATGCATATAACCATAAGTAATGCACTTTTGGAAATGTAGCATTGTTTCTCCTCAAAAATGAACTTCATCAACTGTAATTGTTGTTAATAAAAGCAGCCACCTCTCAACAGAATATATATTTTTAATATTTAATTAATTAAGCATTAAGTAGTCTGGCCATGATGGACAAGGACAGTAGTTGTCAAGTCCTCATAATGTCTTCCAGGTCCTTCTTTCACTGGAGATTATGGTCTAATGTTTGGATGTGCCTTTTATACCCTTGGCTTAAGGCTTTTCAGCCTTAAGACTGACAATGACTGTGAAACAGTGTCTCTTCGTATTGTCCTACCTGTCTGAATCAACAGGCAACATTGGTGATTTACTCACTGTCTGTCGTCTCCTTACCTGGGTATTTTATAGCTCTAATTCTTTATCTTCCTGCCATATTTTCTTTAGATGAGAAAAGCCCAGCAAGAATATACTTAAAGATGAGTCAGAGCCTTTTTTGAAAGGTCCTGTGAAGGGAGATTTGCAGAGAACAACAAACACTAACTGGCTAATTACACATTGCTACAGCTCAGGAGTAGCACATGACTCGAAAGAAGTCAGGACTGTAAGGATCCTCCCGCTGCACTTTCTGATTTGTTAGTAATTAGAAATGGCAGTCTTTATGCTGATGTGGTCCCCAAGAACTAGGGCCAGATGCACCGAACACTTGTAGTTCTGAGACCACCTGCCAGCAAAAGAATAGAAGTATCATTTGCTGAACACGGCAAGGGCACCTGCTGATAAGATGCACTGCTGCATAACAAGTGACCGTAACACATTCCCTAAAGCCCTAAATAATGTCATGATCTAAAAAACTACTATTAATTTTTCATGCAGATTGTCTCACTTGTGGGTGATTGTGCAAGTCTGAATGCTACGAGGGGGTGTCAGAAAACCCAGAGCTGAGCTGCAAGGATTGGAATGAGCTGGGAAAAAAATCCATCTTAGTCCTAAGTGACAATATAAATACTTCTCTAGTCCCACATATGGCTGAGAAATCTACCCTCAAGACACTAGACTCCATTTCCTCTCACTATTCACTAATCTGCTAATCCTAGCAGATTTTGTGAAGCACAGGAAGAACCCTGCTGCCCGTAATCAGTCAAAGTCAACTATATTCCTTAGGTTTCTTCCTATTAGCACCATGAAGAAAAGAAGAACTTCATATTTCAAACAAGCTGAGTCATCAAATGTTTTACAGACTTAAGCACATAAGCAGAAGAGTAGCTAAGAAAAATACAGAGGCCAGAAAAGGAAAAAATATGCATTTTCTGTAGAAGTCATTGAAACAAGACACAGTGCTGGTGTAGAACGAAGCACTAAGATAGCAGAAGCTGCAGAGCAAAGATTTAACTTTCAGGAACTTATTGTTAGCTCCACCATCATGCCAAAAACAACAGAAAGCCACAACAAAGATTAGCTGAGGGTGTCCTTTACAGACAGGAACTATAAAAATAATAAATGCCCAGAAATGATTGGTCTGTAGGAAGCTAGTACTGGTTAGAACTTTGATCTGGATTTACCTTTTTCTATAGCAAGATAACCTAAGAAGACAAAAGACTTTTAAACTGAAGAAGGGACAGGTTATATAAAAAAATATAAGTAACCCAGCTTTTAAAGTGTAAAAACTTCAAAGTGACTATATCAGACAGAATGAAAATAAAACTGTTTCATAAACAGCTCTCCCCCCTGCCCATTGTGTCCTTGGAGACAGATCCTTGCTTGTAGGCATAGCTTTGGATAGCTCAGAGGCTTTCTGAACTGCATCAAACTTTGCCAGTCTCCTCTGATCCCAAGGAAGTTTATTCAGTTATCTCTGGGTCCTGCTGACAGCTCCTCTGAGCAGTCTCTGTCCCTGTGGGCTGCAGCCTCCCAGGCTGCACTGTGACTCTCCTCCTGCCGGACCTGCCAGCCCTGGAACCTTCTCCCCCAAACAGGTCCCATAGCTCCCCAAACCTGCACCCACCCCCTGCTGTCCTTTCCAAGGGCTCTCCTTTTCCAGCTACTTCTTGAAGGGATACAGCGTGCAACTGAGAACACGCACACAAAACAAATACCATCTGTCACATTTGGGAATTTTAATTTGTGTATGCATTGACCTGAGACAAGTTCTGTAGGCAAGAACTGAACTAGATGCAATCTCTCTGGCTGAGCTGAGAGGAACAGTAATAAATTTGCTTCCTCTAAGCCACTTTCTTCAGATCTCCTAGTAAATACAAGAAGAAAACAGTTTCTGCAGACCTTATATTCTACAATAGGGTGAATTATTTTTGAAGCAAGCAAGCCACATAGGCTGTGATAGAAGCACTTGGGGCCAGATCTCCCCATCCATCCCCTCTTACATAGCTGAAGTTACGCCACAATTACGCTAAAAACATCAGCGTATTCCACATTGATCACACGATGGAGAATATGCCGTGTTGATCTTGTAACAGGCACACATCTAATGGTGCATTGAGAATGTCCCTATGTCATGGCTTGACAACCAGTTTTCTCACATAGCCAAATCTGCACCCATCACCTGAACTGCAGTTGAAGGATGGCTGTCATGTCACCCATCAGTTGTGTGATGGGGATGGGAGGAGTAGAGAGAGCAAGGTTACTGAGGAACAGGGTGACAGGCAATACACTGCCAGCACAAGTTATCCTGCCTATAGCCCATTGACTCATCTTCTGAGGGGCCCGTGAGAAAGAGACTGGTAGGAGCAAGCCAGATTAGTTGTTCTGGTATGACAGATTTGGTCTGCATGATGGAAGCTTCTCACCCTGCCCTATGGTGAGAATG
This sequence comes from Aptenodytes forsteri, assembly GCF_000699145.1. Lineage (NCBI taxonomy): Eukaryota > Metazoa > Chordata > Aves > Sphenisciformes > Spheniscidae > Aptenodytes > Aptenodytes forsteri. The sequence goes on from NW_008795128.1 coordinate 3,106,405, forward strand.
AATGTGCTATGACTCAGTTTGAGTTCCCTACACCGTATTCAATCACAACTGTTCCCCATCAAGTGGTGAATTCAATAGAGGTAGCAAAGTGAGGAAAAAGCCCGGTTGCACCAAATCACAGACAATCCTGAAAAGAAAGTAAAAAAATCCTCCAGATTCAGGAGTCAGACTTATAGCCCTGGGAGGAAACCTGTTATGAATCTCCTGCACCTAAGGAATGAAAGATGCCAACTTTTCTGGAGAGTTGGGATAGGAAGTGAGTTCTTTTTTGAAAGTTGTCGCTGGGCACACACCTAAATAGTTCTTAAATTGGAAGACTAAACCTTTGGCACACTCTACTCCAGCCTGTGGGCAATGATGACCTACTTGAGTTTAAATGATTTCAAATTCAAGTTGGCCAAAATAGATGATCATTGTAGGTGCCTTCCAACTGAAATATTCTATTCTGTTCTGTTCCTTTCTGTTCTAAAAGTCTGTATCTAAGGTTGCATGAGTTTGCATCTGTTTCCAGATAGAATGTCACCCTTTTGTAGGGAGCCATACCCTGATTTCATACTGTAGAACTGAATTATGAAGGGGTGGCAACTTCTATTATCTGTCTGATTTCTGGCCACTGAGATGTCTTTAGCAAACAATCTGGGTATTTTCACCTCAATCAAACCTTTTTCAACAACTATGGGCATCGGGATCTTCTTCCACTCTTTAAAAAAAAGGGGGTAGCAGTAGTAAAATAAAAAGGGGGATGACAAAAATCATGCAGGAAAACTCCACAGAGAGGATCACACAAAAATGGAATCCCAGTAGAAAAGCAAGGCCATTCAAAAATGTTGGTGAAGTAATGGTTCCAGCAAATGATCTGTAAGTCCAGAGTATGAGGAAATTGCTGACAGTGTTGACTTCATGTTTTAAAATAAAGATATGAAAATATGCCAATAATGTAGATGCAAAGAGGAACTGCAGCTTGAATTGAGAAGGGAGCTTAGTCTCCCTTTCCTCCGGAAGCCTTTACTGAGACAGCTGTCTACGACAGCACTTCATTCCAGTTACAGGTTTTTTGCAGTATGATGACTTGTGTAGCAGGACACAGGTTATAACTCTCCCCAGATCATTCTATATAGAATATTCAACAAGCCATCATATCTGTAAGTCAGACGAAATGAGGACCAGACCTCTAATCAGTGGATTTAGAGGTAAATTTATCATATTTGTCATTCTCAGTACTTTAAACTGCCATAAGATACTCTGAGGAGTCTCATTAACTATCCAGCAGAGAAGTTTCATCAGCTATCTCTCCCCAAATATTTCTATTTAAAAGCCTGTTCACCTCTATCACCTGATAATCACTACATAAATTAGACTGAGACCTGGATAGCTACTGCCATTCCTGTTACAGTAACAACCCTATAAACACTCAGAAGTAGTGGACAGACATTAGCTGCTAGTTTGTCAAAACATTTCCAAGACCAGTTACCAGAGATAAAGCTTCTGCCTCAGACAAACCTTTCACCATGACAGCCAGATGATGATACTGAGACAGCCTGCACCTTGCAGCAGGACTGAAGATGGCTGATTTTGACAGTCTGACAAGCAGCACCAGAGTTATCTTTCTTTACTATGGATTGCAACCAGTTAGCATTAGTCAATAACTAGGAGAGATGTAAAAGGGCCCTTCCATCAACAACAGAACTAAGAAGAACAGGGTAAATGCAAGAAAGGAACACAGTGCTTCTCTGGGAAGGAAATTAACCTTTCAGAGACCCCTCTGAAAAGTTGAGAAATAAGCATCACTGAAACCTGCAAGACTTCTAGTCCTTTTTTCTTTCTTTGAAATGGAATATATTATGATACAACCAACCACAGCAGAGGAAGCATTTTACTAGTGTACCTCTTCAAACCAGCATAGCTTTATTAATTAAGAGCTCAGAAAACTAGTGAGAGATATATCAGTTTTGATCACAATATGCTATGCATCAATTTTGTAATTAATTGCAATTTTCTATCATAATCTGACTCTACCTAAGCAGCTGTGAATATGGAGCCACAATACTCTACAGCAAACCAAGTGTGTCCTCTTTGAGATACACGTAATTGCCATGTCAGGTGACAAATGTGACAGCTATATCGATATTACAGCCAGAAGTGGTACAATTGTCCCTGCAGCTAAGACTGCTTTTCTCTTGTTAGCCTTTATATTGAACAGGAAGTAAAGGAAAGTGTAAGACTCTGTACTTCTGGCAATGAAAAATTACAGACTCATTCAGCAATTTCTTAAAACTCCAGTAAATTGTCAGTACAGAAATCAGGCAGGTGGCTTGGCTATCCAGTTCTCATTTATCTGCCCTCTGGCATGTGTCAGTGCTCTGAGAGAAGTTTGTATTATGCTTTAATAAAGCCTTTCAAGACATAGTGAATGCATAAGTAATTTTTCACTGAAGGACGTTTGTGCAGCAGTCCCTAGACGTGGGCTAATTATTTTTTCCTTGAATATTTTTTAAAGAATATCTGGCTTCAACAATGCAAGAGTAATATTTTGTCATCACTCAGACTCATGTTATTAGATTTGTTTGATCTTTAGAGTAAACAACACACACAGTCCCATTTAGAAATGTAAATGAACAAACTCCTCTAAGTTATTATGCCTATGTTCATTCAGCTACAAATTCCAAAGTATTAATGAATAAGAAACAGGGTTGAATTAGATAGAAAAAGAAGCTAGCTCCCTCAACTGAAATTCCAAAGAATATATTCAGGGTAATGTTATTTTTTATTTCCACAGCTGCTTATTTATTAAATAGTTATATCAGTATCTCAAAACAGTAAAATATCGCTGAGAAGGAGGAGATGGGAAGAGGACTATGTCCCCAGTATCTCCATGCGTGTGCGTATACTATTTTTCGCACAGCTTTGGACTTTCCCAAGTCTAACATAACATCTATTTTTGTCCTCTTTCCATATCATTAACTGGGTCCTGTTAGAAGAACCCTAATGGTATTGTTTAGACGTGTTCCACTCCCATGATTTTCCTTATTAGAACCATTGGCCTCTGCAGAATTATTGCTGTGATTCTAATTGGCTTGCAATGCCTTCAATTAGAGAATTCATAGTTGCCCCAGTTAAAAAAAATCCTGGATCTCATCACTTCAAAGATTAATAAAGCCTGAGTATTAATTCTCAATGACTGCTCATTTCCAACATAAATTATATTTGATGTGGAGAACAGAGAAGTATGAAGTCACAAAAACTGTGCCAATTCAAATGTCTACGGCACACACAAATGAAGCGCCAGCTCTGATAAATTCCAGCGTTTCAGAAAGGTCATCTATTTTGCGTCTGCTAGTGCATGGGCAGTTTGCCTGGCTTATGCAGTAGAGAAAAAGCAGGTCATATTTTACAGTGTGAGAACCATATGAAGAAAGGAATAACCATTTAGCACATCTGCCAAGAAGAAACACCAGAAGGAAACATTTCCATGATCTATTTCATATACTTCTCTGCAATTATATTTTCTTTAACAGGTGCACTGCAGGACAAAAGTGTTCTGACAATTCACTGTAGATTAAAGTCAATAAATCAAGTACACCACAAGTTCTCTTCTGCTTGCTTTGTAGATTTTAAGGAACTATATAGCTACATCTGAGTCTGCCTCTCTCTCAAACATGTTTTGTCACTCTTCATAAATGAAACTGTGAACATATTTTGTGCTTACTCAACAGAAGCATGTCAGGCTAGACCAAGATTGTCAGAAAGTTTATTGTGCAGAACTGTGTCCTTTTAACTTCACAACAGCTAAATGAAACACTACATACCCTACCCATCCTGACGGCCCTTCAGGACCTTGGGCAGAGGTATCCTAGAAACTACGACAATGGATACTACTTCTTTCTTCTCCATATTCTTTATGATGAAATCTTTGAAGAACTAATTTCTAGATTAATTTCTAGATTTTTCTTCATTTTCCTCTACTAGAGATTTAAGTGGGGGAGGGGGAGGAGGAAATCAATGAATGATTTTTTTTTTTTTTTTTTTTTTT